>NW_027465393.1:15000-29098 GCF_043290135.1 Rhipicephalus microplus | reverse complement strand
TGTTCACCCACTAATAGGGAACGTGAGCTGGGTTTAGACCGTCGTGAGACAGGTTAGTTTTACCCTACTGATGACCGGTCGTTGCGATAGTAATTCTGCTCAGTACGAGAGGAACCGCAGATTCGGACACTTGGTTCACGTGCTTGGTCGAGAGTCCAGTGGTGCGAAGCTACCATCCGTGGGATTACGACTGAACGCCTCTAAGTCAGAATCCCGTCTAAGCACTGCAACGATATCGTGTGCACTTGCGGCGAATGCGGGTAAGATTAGCGCCGGGTCGAGCGCGGCGGGCCGCCGCGCTTCCCGGCTCGATGACGCCAAATGAACCCAGAGAGCGCCACACCGGAGGCCGAGTATTGACGAGGCCACTGGTCGCTCTCCGGGGCTCTGGCTGGCCTGAATCGCTGCAGTGTCAAATCGTCTGAAGACGACTTAGGTACCTGTCGTGGTGTCGTAAGTAGTAGAGCAGCCACCACACTGCGATCTATTGAGGCTTAGCCTCTGACTGGAAGGTTTGTCCGCGGTACGAAACCGAAACGTTCATCCTTCCTGCGAGATCGCAAAGACTGTACGAGTGCAAAACCGCATGGCCAGATGGCCCGTTCGCTCGGGTTCGCCCGAAAATGGAGGAACCACCATACGGGACCCAAAGCCGCGTGAAGTACGAAAGGACCGCGTGGTCGGGACCCGAAAAAGGCTTGAGCCGCGTGAAGTACGAAAGGAACCGCGCGGTCAAAAGTCGAGGTGTGTTTGACCTGGTGCCACGTGAAGTACGAAAGGAACCACGTGGTCGAGTAGGGCTCGACCCTAAACCGCGCCAAGTACGAAAGGAACCGCGCGGTAGGGGCTCGAAACAAAGCTCGGCCCCTGAACCGCGCCAAGTACGGAAGGAACGGCGCGGAGAGGGCTCGACACGAAGCTCGACCCTAAACCGCGCCAAGTACGGAAGGAACAGCGCGGCTAAGGGTTCGAAATAGAGCTCTACCTTGAACCGCGCCAAGTACGAAAGGAACAGCGCAACTAAGGGGCTCGAAGCAAAGCTCGATCCTGAACCGCGCCAAGTACGAAAGCAACCGCGCGGTCGGGACTCGAAACAAGGCTCGACCCTAAACCGTGCCAAGTACGAAAGGAACTGCACGGTAAGAGCTCGAAACAAGGTTCGATTCTGAACCGCGCTAACTGCGCGGTCAGTACTCAAAACAAGGCTCGACCCTAAACCGCGCAAAGTACGAAAGGAACCGCGCGGTAGGGGCTCGAGACAAAGCTCGGCCCTAAACCGCGCCAAGTACGGAAGGAACGGCGCGGAGAGGGCTCGAGACAAAGCTCGACCCTAAACCGCGCCAAGTACGGAGGGAACAGCGCGGCTAAGGGCTCGAAACAAACCCTAAACCGCGCCAAGTACGGAGGGAACAGCGCGGCTAAGGGCTCGAAACAAACCCTAAACCGCGCCAAGTACGGAAGGAACGGCGCGGAGAGGGCTCGAGACAAAGCTCGACCCTAAACCGCGCCAAGTACGGAGGGAACAGCGCGGCTAAGGGCTCGAAACAAACCCTGAACCGCGCCAAGTACGAAAGGAACGGCGCGCAGTAGGGGTTTAAAACAAAGCTGGTCCCAAAACCGCGCCAAGTACGAAAGGAACAGCGCGGTCGAGACTCGGAAGAAAAAGCTTTCAAAGTGTCGTAGCACGATGCACACTGCTGTTCGTGTGGAACAAACGTGACTACCGTGCTGTACGGTGGAGTTCTGTGCGCAAAAGCGGCGGGTGTGTTTCTAAGCACCACAGCGTTGTGTCAAAAAAGAGGTGCCTGAGAGAAACGCATGCGACTGCCGTGCTTTGCGGCATAGCACCGTGCGCAAAAACGGTGCGCATGCAAGAGGTGTCAGAGCTAGCGAACTTTTGCCACGAGCAACAGGTCACTAAAAGCCTATAGATGACGGTGTTGGAGGAAAAGAAAAATATCGAGAAAGCACTGCGGTGTGCCGTGCGTAGGGACGGGCGCGCGTGCCACATGCCGCCGAAATATGGGTGTCGGAGAAAACAGAGTGCCGCGCGTAACGAGGGGCGCGCGTGTTACAGAGAGATATGCCCAAACGCATGAAAGTGTACGCAGGTGTCCTAAGGCAGTTTTTTTTTTTTTCCTCATTTTGATGTCGCCCCGGCTGACGTGGTTTTCGTTTTTCCGTGCCGCCCCGGCTGACGCGGTTTTCGTTTTTCCGTGCCGCCCCGGCTGACGCAGTTTTTGCGCCGCCCCGGCTGACGCGGTTTTCGCGCCGCCCCGGCTGACGCGGTTCCGACTTTGCACTTTTTGGCTCACCCCGGCTGGCGGCCCACTCACTCGATCGCCAGGTCTGTTTGCCCCGGTGGTTCCACCGCCAGGCTTAAGCGCGAACTTTTTTTGTTTGTTTTCTTTTGATTAAGCGCAAGCTTTTTTCTTTGTTTTCTTTTGATTAAGCGCGGGCTTTTTTCTTTGTTTTTTTTGCATTCGCCCCGGCAGACGCGGTTTTTTGCGCCGCCCCGGCTGACGCGGTTTTTGCCGCCCCGGCTGACGCAGTTCGGACTTAGCACTTTTCGGCTGTGCCTGGCTGGCGGCCCACTCACTCGATCGCCATGTCTGTTTGCCACAGTTTTCCCGGTGGTGCCGCACCCGGGCTCGCCCCGGCTGACGCGGTTTCGTGCCGCCCCGGCAGACGCGGTTTTCGCGCCGCCCCGGCTGACGCGGTTTCGTGCCGCCCCGGCAGACGCGGTTTTTTGCCGCCCCGGCAGACGCGTTTTTTTTTTCTTTCGCCCCCGGCTGACGCAGTTTTCGCGCCGCCCCGGCAGACGCGGTTTTCGCGCCGCCCCGGCAGACGCGGTTTTTTGCGCCGCCCCGGCTGACGCAGTTCGGACTTGGCACTTTTTGGCTGAGCCTGGCTGGCGGCCCACTCACTCGATCGCCATGTCTGTTTGCCACAGTTTTCCCGGTGGTGCCGCACCCGGGCTCGCCCCGGCTGACGCAGTTTTCGCGCCGCCCCGGCTGACGCGGTTTCGTGCCGCCCCGGCAGACGCGGTTTTTTGCGCCGCCCCGGCTGACGCGGTTTTTTGCCGCCCCGGCTGACGCAGTTCGGACTTGGCACTTTTCGGCTGTGCCTGGCTGGCGGCCCCACTCACTCGATCGCCATGTCTGTTTGCCACAGTTTTCCCGGTGGTGCCGCACCCGGGCTCGCCCCGGCAGACGCGTTTTTTTTTTTTCTTTCGCCCCGGCTGACGCAGTTTTCGCGCCGCCCCGGCTGACGCGGTTTCGTGCCGCCCCGGCAGACGCGGTTTTTTTGCGCCGCCCCGGCTGACGCGGTTTTTGCCGCCCCGGCTGACGCAGTTCGGACTTAGCACTTTTTGGCTGAGCCTGGCTGGTGGCCCACTCACTCGATCGCCATGTCTGTTAGCCACAGTTTTCCCGGTGGTGCCGCACCCGGGCTCGCCCCGGCTGACGCAGTTTTCGCGCCGCCCCGGCTGACGCGGTTTCGTGCCGCCCCGGCAGACGCGGTTTTCGCGCCGCCCCGGCTGACGCGGTTTTTGCCGCCCCGGCTGACGCAGTTCGGACTTAGCACTTTTCGGCTGTGCCTGGCTGGCGGCCCACTCACTCGATCGCCATGTCTGTTTGCCACAGTTTTCCCGGTGGTGCCGCACCCGGGCTCGCCCCGGCTGACGCAGTTTTCGCGCCGCCCCGGCTGACGCGGTTTCGTGCCGCCCCGGCAGACGCGGTTTTCGCGCCGCCCCGGCTGACGCGGTTTCGTGCCGCCCCGGCAGACGCGGTTTTTTGCCGCCCCAGCTGACGCAGTTCGGACTTAGCACTTTTTGGCTGAGCCTTGCTGGCGGCCCACTCACTCGATCGCCATGTCTGTTTGCCACAGTTTTCCCGGTGGTGCCGCACCCGGGCTCGCCCCGGCAGACGCGTTTTTTTTTTTCTTTCGCCCCGGCTGACGCAGTTTTCGCGCCGCCCCGGCAGACGCGGTTTTCGCGCCGCCCCGGCAGACGCGGTTTTTTGCGCCGCCCCGGCTGACGCGGTTTTTTGCCGCCCCGGCTGACGCAGTTCGGACTTGGCACTTTTTGGCTGAGCCTGGCTGGCGGCCCACTCACTCGATCGCCATGTCTGTTTGCCACAGTTTTCCCGGTGGTGCCGCACCCGGGCTCGCCCCGGCTGACGCAGTTTTCGCGCCGCCCCGGCAGACGCGGTTTCGTGCCGCCCCGGCAGACGCGGTTTTTTGCGCCGCCCCGGCTGACGCGGTTTTTTGCCGCCCCGGCTGACACGGTTCGGACTTTGCACTTTTCGGCTGTGCCTGGCTGGCGGCCCACTCACTCGATCGCCATGTCTGTTTGCCACAGTTTTCCCGGTGGTGCCGCACCCGGGCTCGCCCCGGCAGACGCGTTTTTTTTTTTTTTTTTCTTTCGCCCCGGCTGACGCAGTTTTCGCGCCGCCCCGGCTGACGCGGTTTCGTGCCGCCCCGGCAGACGCGGTTTTTTGCGCCGCCCCGGCTGACGTGGTTTTTGCCGCCCCGGCTGACGCAGTTCGGACTTTGCACTTTTTGGCTGAGCCTGGCTGGCGGCCCACTCACTCGATCGCCATGTCTGTTTGCCACAGTTTTCCCGGTGGTGCCGCACCCGGGCTCGCCCCGGCAGACGCGTTTTTTTTTTTTTCCTTCGCCCCGGCAGACGTGGTTCCCCCCCCCCCCCCCTCCGTCTTTCTTTTTGTTTTTTTTTTCGCCGCGGCTGAAGTGGATTTTTCGGTGCCTCGACGCCCCGGTAGTCGCGGTTTTTCCGTTTCCGCACGGCCCCGGCTGACGCTGCTCGGTCACAGTCGCCTTTTGTGGTGATTGCAGACTTCTTGAGCGCGGGTGTTTTTTTTTTTTGTTGTTGTTGTTGTTTTATTACGCATTCGCTCCAGCAGACGCTGTTTAGACTTTTTGTTTCCTCTTTTATCCTGCGACGAGGTGACGAGGTTTATTCGGTGCCCCGCCGCCCCGGCTGAAGTGATTTTTCCTGTCCCGTGCCGCCCCGGCTGACGCGGTTGGGACTTCGCGTTTGTTCGGCCGCCACGGGTTTTGGCGCACTCGCTCGGTTGCTTGTTGTTGCCACTTGTTGCGAACCCAGGTTTCTTGAGCGAGCGCGGGCGTTTTTTCTTCCTTTCTTTCTTTGTTCTATGTGTTAGCGAATCGGCCTTTAATATCACACGAGGACTCACAACCAACAATTTTCAGTTTGAAGTGTAAAAAATCTGCAGGTGTTGACGTAACTGACTTGCCCCGTACCCTTGAGTACATCCATGAAGTTCTCGTAGTACTACTAAATCGCATTATTCCAAGTGGAGAAATTCCATAAACTTGCAAACCTCTACACGAAAATCGGTGCGCGTGATAAAGTTGAAAATTATCGTCCGATATCAAATGTGCCTTCTATAACACAAATTCTAGGAAAAAAAAAAAAAAAAACACTTGTTCGCCGTTTTCTGCGCCGTGACTGGCAGCACTCCGGCGAAGCGAAACGGGGTCGATTCGAGCACGATATCGGCGTCTTTCGACGTGCTCGCCGGCGACCGTCGCACGAGTACGTCGCACGAGCGCGTCTGCCGGGGCGCCGTTTGCGAAGCCGACGCAAAAGTGGGAACCGCCGCTCGGATGATCGCCGCTTTCGGCAGAGTGAGTGTTGGCACTCCGGGGAAGCGAAACAGCGTGAATGCGCCCACGAAATCGGCGTATTTTGAAGTGCCCGCCGGCGACCGTCGCACGAGTACGGTAAACCGCGTCAGCCGGGGCGTAGTTCGGGACGCCGACGAAAAAGTGGGAAGCGCAACTCGGATCTTCGCCGTTTTTGCAGGAGTGAGTGGCGGCCCTCCTGCGAGACAAGAAGCATCGATTCGTGCACGAATTCGGCGCCTTTCGACGTGATCGCCGGCGACCGTCGCTCGAGTAGGGCAAACCGCGTCTGCCGGGGCGGGCTTCGGGACGCCGATGCGAAAGTGGGAAACGCTGCTCGGATGTTCGCCGTTTTTGGCCGAGTGAGTGCTGGCACACGGGCGAAGCCAAACGGGGCCGATTACGGCACGATATCGGCGTCTTTCGACGTGCCCGCCGGCGACCGTCGCACGAGTACGGTAAACCGCGTCAGCCCGGGCGGAGTTCGGGACGCCGATGCGAAAGTGGAGAACGCCGCTCGGATCTTCGCCGTTTTTGGAGGAGTGAGTGGCGGCACTCCGGAGAAGCCAGGGAGCGCCAATTAGCGCACGATATCGGCGTCTTTCGACGCGCTCGCCGGCGACCGTCGCACGAGTAGGGCAAACCGCGTCTGCCGGGGCGGGGTTTACGACGCCGACGCAAAAGTGGGAACCGCCGCTCGGATGTTGGCCGTTTTTGGCAGAGTGAGTGCTGGCACTCCGGCGACGCGAAAGAGCGCGAATGCGCCCACGAAAGTGGCGTATTTGGACGTGCGTGACGGCGACCGCTGCAGGAGTACGAAAAACCACGTCAGCCGGGGCGAGCGACACACGGCGGTCTGGGTGCTTATCGCTGCTATTATAGGGGCACCCCGGCAGACGCAGAAAAAAAAAAAAAAAATTTTCGACCTTCTTTTTTGCTGGTCGAGCTCGGGTAACCCAGGTCGCAATGGGAGCCGCGCACGAAAGCGGCGTCGCGAGACGCGTTCGCGGTCGCTAGTCGCACGAGCTCGGCAACCGCGTCAGCCGGCGCGGAGTTCGGGATGCCGACGGCTAAGTGGGTACCGCTGCTCGGATGTTCGCCGTTTTTGGCCGAGTGAGTGCTGGCACTCCGGTGAAGCCAAGGAGCGCCAATTCGTGCACGATATCGGCGTCTTTCGACGTGCCCGCCGGCCACCGCCGCACGAGTACGGCAAACCGCGTCTGCCGGGGCGGGGTTCGCGACGCGTACGCAATAGTGGGAACCGTCGCTCGGATGTTCGTCGTCTTTGGCCGAGCGAGTGCTGGCACTCCGGCGAAGCGAAACGGGGCCGATTCGGGCACGATATCGGCGTATTTCGACGTGCTCGCCGGCGACCGTCGCACGAGTACGGCAAAGCGCGTCTGCCGGGGCGAGGTTTGCGACGCCGACGAAAAAGTGGGAAGCGCCGCTCGGATCTTCGCCGTTTTTGCAGGAGTGAGTGGCGGCCCTCCTGCGAGACCAAGAAGCATCGACTCGCGCACGATATCGGTGTCTTTCGACGTGCCCGCCGGCCACCGCCGCACGAGTACGGCAAACCGCGTATGCCGGGGCGGGGTTGGCGACGCCGACGCAAAAGTGGGAACCGCCACTAGGATGTTCGCCGTTTTTGGCAGAGTGAGTGCTGGCACTCCGGCGAAGCGAAAGAGCGCGAATGCGCCCACGAAAGTGGCGTGTTTGGACGTGCTTGACGACGACCACCGCAGGAAAACGAAAAACCACGTCAGCCGGGGCGAGCGACCCATGGCGGTCTGGGTGCTTATCGCTGCTATTATAGGGGCACCCCGGCAGACGCAAAAAAAAAAAAAAAATTTTTTTCGACATTCTTTTTTGCTCGTCGACCTCGGGTGACCCAGGTCGCAGTGGGAGCCGCGCACGAAAGCGGCGTCGCGAGACGGCTTCGCGGTCGCTAGTCGCACGAGCTCGGCAACCGCGTCTGCCGGGGCGGAGTTCGGGACGCCGACGGCTAAGTGGGAACCGCCGCTCGGATGTTCGCCGTTTGTGGCCGAGTGAGTGCTGGCACTCCGGCGAAGCCAAACGGGGCCGATTCCGGCACGATATCGGCGTCTTTCTACGTGCTCGCCGGCGACCGTCGCACGAGTACGGCAAAGTGCGTCTGCCGGGGCGGGGTTTGCGACGCGTACGCAATAGTGAGAACCGTCGCTCGGATGTTCGTCGTCTTTCGCCGAGCCAGTGCTGGCAATCCGGCGAAGCCGAACGGAGCCGATTCGGGCACGATATCGGCGTCTTTCCACGTGCTCGCCGGCGACCGTCGCACGAGTACGGTAAACCGCGTCAGCCGGGGCGGAGTTCGGGACGCCGATGCGAAAGTGGGAAGCGCCGCTCGGATCTTCGCCGTTTTTGGAGGAGTCAGTGGCGGCACTCCGGTGAAGCCAAGGTGCGCCAATTCGCGCACGATATCGGCGTCTTTCGACGTGCCCGCCGGCCACCGTCGCACGAGTACGGCAAACCTCGTCTGCCGGGGCGGGGTTTGCGACGCCGACGCAAAAGTGGGAACCGCCGCTCGGATGTTCGCCGTTTTTGGCAGAGTGAGTGCTGGCACTCCGGCGAAGCGAAAGAGCGCGAATGCGCCCACGAAAGTGGCGTGTTTGGACGTGCTTGACGACGACCACCGCAGGAAAACGAAAAACCACGTCAGCCGGGGCGAGCGACCCATGGCGGTCTGGGTGCTTATCGCTGCTATTATAGGGGCACCCCGGCAGACGCAAAAAAAAAAAAAATTTTTTTCGACATTCTTTTTTGCTCGTCGACCTCGGGTGACCCAGGTCGCAGTGGGAGCCGCGCACGAAAGCGGCGTCGCGAGACGGCTTCGCGGTCGCTAGTCGCACGAGCTCGGCAACCGCGTCTGCCGGGGCGGAGTTCGGGACGCCGACGGCTAAGTGGGAACCGCCGCTCGGATGTTCGCCGTTTGTGGCCGAGTGAGTGCTGGCACTCCGGCGAAGCCAAACGGGGCCGATTCCGGCACGATATCGGCGTCTTTCTACGTGCTCGCCGGCGACCGTCGCACGAGTACGGCAAAGTGCGTCTGCCGGGGCGGGGTTTGCGACGCGTACGCAATAGTGAGAACCGTCGCTCGGATGTTCGTCGTCTTTCGCCGAGCCAGTGCTGGCACTCCGGCGAAGCCGAACGGAGCCGATTCGGGCACGATATCGGCGTCTTTCCACGTGCTCGCCGGCGACCGTCGCACGAGTACGGTAAACCGCGTCAGCCGGGGCGGAGTTCGGGACGCCGATGCGAAAGTGGGAAGCGCCGCTCGGATCTTCGCCGTTTTTGGAGGAGTCAGTGGCGGCACTCCGGTGAAGCCAAGGTGCGCCAATTCGCGCACGATATCGGCGTCTTTCGACGTGCCCGCCGGCCACCGTCGCACGAGTACGGCAAACCTCGTCTGCCGGGGCGGGGTTTGCGACGCCGACGCAAAAGTGGGAACCGCCGCTCGGATGTTCGCCGTTTTTGGCAGAGTGAGTGCTGGCACTCCGGCGAAGCGAAAGAGCGTGAATGCGCCCACGAAAGTAGCGTATTTGGACGTGCTTGACGGCGACCGCCGCAGGAGTACGAAAAACCACGTCAGCCGGGGCGAGCGACCCACGGCGGTCTGGGTGCTTATCGCTGCTATTATAGGGGCACCCCGGCAGACGCAGAAAGAAAAAAAAAAATGGGGACATGGCGTGCGTCACCGTGCGGCTTCGCAGCGTTGCCGAAGTCGCCGAGCCCTTCGACTGAGCCGAACGGCGGACAGGGAACGTTGGTCGGCCGTTCTAACCTGTCGGTGCCACGCCGAGACGTCGTTAAGGAAAACCGCGTCGTGGGCCTCTACGACGCCGTCGAGTCGTTGTACGTTTGGTGTCCAGCGTGTCGGCGGCGAGTAGCGGACACGTCGTTCACGACTTCGGTCTTTCGCAGTCGACGCGAACTTGCGGAGAGTCGTGGTGCCTCACGTTTTCGGCAGAAACCGCGGCGGAATTTTCCCGTGCGTGCGCGCACGACCTCGGTGCTGTGCCGTCAGCGTAGTGTTGCACAAACTCGTGGCCTACCCAAGGTGCGGTACGTTTGCGGCCGTATCCTCGGTGGGAATTTCGTGAGTAGGGTCGCAAATTCTACGACCTCGGCGGGTTTGAGAGCGACGTAGACTTGTGGCACGCTCAACATGCCACACGTTTCGGGGCACACCCGCGGTGAAATTTTCTCGAGTACGCTCGTATTAGGGCCCAAGGAGGTCTGGGTACTTATCGCTGCTATTATGTGGGGGTTCTCGTGAGCGGCGTACGCGAAAGCGACCGGGTGTCTGATATGCGGCGGGCTTCGGCCTCGTCAAGCGTGTCCTCGGGTCTGCTCCAGGGGAATCCACGGCAGTCGTCTGCAGCCTCATCCGCTTGATGCGTTAGGGGCTGGTTGTCGGACGGTGCCGTTTTACCACGATATCGAGGTGTGTTCCGTGTCGTCCTCGGGCGATTCAGATGCGAAAGCGCCGAAGACGCGGGCGTGACCCGTCGTCTGGCGGCTTTGCAGTCTCGGCTCCGTTGCTAGTTCCGGCCGGTCCACCGACAGTGCAGCGGGCTTGGGCAACCCGCACGGCGCGACCGAGTCGATGCAACGAAAAAGAGCGAGCATGAACGTGCTTCTTGCCGCACGGCTCCCACTCGTCTTTCGGGAAGGTTGTGCCGTAGCGAGCTCGAACGCCGTCATCTCGGAGTGCAAAATAAGCGTGTTGGGGCGCCTGAAGGTGGCCTCCGCCGCACACAGACTGCGTCCGGCCCGCCGAGGGCGAGGACGGACGCGCAGTCGAACGATTACCTGGTTGATCCTGCCAGTAATCATATGCTTGTCTCAAAGATTAAGCCATGCATGTCTAAGTACATGCCGAAATAAGGCGAAACCGCGAATGGCTCATTAAATCAGTTATGGTTCCTTAGATCGTTTCTTCCTACTTGGATAACTGTGGCAATTCTAGAGCTAATACATGCAGTGAGCCTGGAGCCCTTTGGGTAACGGGTGCTTTTATTAGACCAAGATCGATCGGGTTTCGGCCCGTATTGTGTGGTGACTCTGGATAACTTTGTGCTGATCGCATGGCCACGAGCCGGCGACGTTTCTTTCAAGTGTCTGCCTTATCAACTTTCGATGGTAGGTTACTTGCTTACCATGGTTGTTACGGGTAACGGAGAATCAGGGTTCGATTCCGGAGAGGGAGCCTGAGAAACGGCTACCACATCCAAGGAAGGCAGCAGGCGCGCAAATTACCCACTCCCGGCACGGGGAGGTAGTGACGAAAAATAACAATACGGGACTCTTTTGAGGCCCCGTAATTGAAATGAGTACACTCTAAATCCTTTAACGAGGATCAATTGGAGGGCAAGTCTGGTGCCAGCAGCCGCGGTAATTCCAGCTCCAATAGCGTATACTAAAGCTGCTGCGGTTAAAAAGCTCGTAGTTGGATCTCAGTTCCAGACGAGTAGTGCATCTACCCGATGCGACGGCTCGGACTGAACATCATGCCGGTTCTTTCTTGGTGCACTTCATTGTGTGCCTCGAGATGGCCGGTGCTTTTACTTTGAAAAAATTAGAGTGCTCAACGCAGGCGAGTCGCCTGAATAAACTTGCATGGAATAATAGAACAAGACCTCGTTTCTGTTCTGTTGGTTTTTGGAATACGAGGTAATGATTAAGAGGGACGGACGGGGGCATTCGTATTGCGGCGCTAGAGGTGAAATTCTTGGACCGTCGCAAGACGAACTACTGCGAAAGCATTTGCCAAGAATGTTTTCATTGATCAAGAACGAAAGTCAGAGGTTCGAAGGCGATCAGATACCGCCCTAGTTCTGACCATAAACGATGCCAACCAGCGATCCGCCTGAGTTACTCAAATGACTCGGCGGGCAGCTTCCGGGAAACCAAAGTATTTGGGTTCCGGGGGAAGTATGGTTGCAAAGCTGAAACTTAAAGGAATTGACGGAAGGGCACCACCAGGAGTGGAGCCTGCGGCTTAATTTGACTCAACACGGGAAAACTTACCCGGCCCGGACACTGGGAGGATTGACAGATTGAGAGCTCTTTCTTGATTCGGTGGATGGTGGTGCATGGCCGTTCTTAGTTGGTGGAGCGATTTGTCTGGTTAATTCCGATAACGAACGAGACTCTAGCCTATTAAATAGGTGCGGGGTTCCCAGCACCTTACAACCTTCTTAGAGGGACAAGCGGCTCCTAGCCGCACGAAACAGAGCAATAACAGGTCTGTGATGCCCTTAGATGTCCGGGGCCGCACGCGCGCTACACTGAAGGAAGCAGCGTGTCTTTATCCCTGTCTGAAAAGACTGGGTAACCCGTGGAACTTCTTTCGTGATTGGGATAGGGGCTTGCAATTGTTCCCCTTGAACGAGGAATTCCCAGTAAGCGCGAGTCATAAGCTCGCGTTGATTACGTCCCTGCCCTTTGTACACACCGCCCGTCGCTACTACCGATTGAATGATTTAGTGAGGTCTTCGGACCGATGTCCGGCGCGGCCTTTCGGTTGCGCCGGTCTGTTGGAAAGATGACCAAACTTGATCATTTAGAGGAAGTAAAAGTCGTAACAAGGTTTCCGTAGGTGAACCTGCGGAAGGATCATTAACGGATTGTGAAGGGTGAGCGCCTCAGCTGCGTCTGCGCCCGACACTTTCTGCCGCTGACCCCGTTTGGACGCGGGGTCGGCTTTTCCCCACGGGGCTGCCTGAATGTGGAGCGGCACCCCGTGACAAATTGTTGCGCCCAGCGGACGCCAACACCGCGACCTTGGACGGTCGGCCAGGTGGCGGACGCGGGTACAAACGGCGCAACGCACTCATAGGTCGGCTTTCGACCCGCCACTGCACCGTGGCTCGAAGCGCTCGAAATGCGCGACCCGACCGCTGCGGGACCGCCTAGTACTGTAAACAGGAGCGGCGGAGCGCGAACGGCGAGTCGTGGTTACGTCGGTAGAAGGCGAGGCTGCGCGTTCCCGAAACGCCAGCCGAGTGCCCTCCCGACCGTTCGAGCGTGCAAGAACGAGACCCGACAATCGCGCGGCGACTGCCAAGTACGAGAGGAACGGCACAAGCGTCGGCGGTCGGTCAAGGAACTGGCGATGTGACGGGTCCGCTGTGCACCAGTGCATACCGTCCCGCCGTCCGCGGCAAGCGCCTCCGCGTCCTCGGGTGACGGAGGCTGCCGGTCGGTTCTTGCAGGCGAGGGATCTCGCTGGCACCGGTTCGCGTTGACGCGCGGCCGGTCATGGCACGGCGATGCGACGGCCGAGGTGCGCAGTACTCGATGGAGGAACCGCACGCTCCGATGACCGTCCCGCCCTCCGCGGCGTATGCGTACCGACCGTAATGGTTGCAGCAGCGCCGGCCGGCTTTTGAATTCGCCACACGAAACACGGTGCGAGATCGCGGTTAGGGGAGCGTCGACGTTGCCAGGCGTTTTGCTTGCTGCCGAGGGAAAGGCGGCACGGCCACGTCGCGCTCGTCGCGATTAGCGGGTCTGCGCGCTTTGGGAAGGTGCCGCAACGACTTGCCGAAAGAGGAAGCACGGAAGAACGAGGGACTTGGACGTCCCGACAATTGAACGCACTTGCGGCCAGGCCCTTGCTGGCTTCGTTCTTCCGCCTCGAGTAGGCTCGTACGCGGCTCCGGCGCCGAAAGTGGTCCTTGGCACCGACTTCGGTGGACGTGGGAAGTGCCGCGCAAGTACGGCGCGCCTGGCTCCACCTGTTGGCTAAAGTAGGCAGCCGGATCGGCATTTTGGTGTGCGGTGGCAAACCGTGGATGCGAAAAAAGCTTGTGCGATTTCGTGGAACAAAAAGCGGGGGTCCCCCTTTTTATGCGGAGGAGACCGACCCGCCCGCCGTGGTGAACCGCGACGCCACGGTAAAAACGGGAGAGGCTTGTCGATGGGACCGTGCATCCCGCGCTCCACGGAGGCCGGGAGGCGGCCGCCCGAGGAAATGTGTAGCCGTCGAGGCCCGCATCTGCGTGCACTCTTATCCAAATGGGTGTACCGCAGGCATTTTCTGGTTAGGCGGGCCAATGAGAGCGAGCACACAACGATACCTACGGGTCCGGCTTGGAGAACCGGCTTCGACGCCTCCCGAGTATTTATAGAGGGGTGGACCACGAAAGCACTCGCAAGTAGCGGAAGCGAAACGCCGTCCGAAACACACCGTTTGCTCGATTTGCGGCAGCCGAAAAAGGCGCGGCAGAGTTTTGGAGTCCAAGCGTGCGCTGAAAAGCGCCCTTCTTGGCCACTGTTTGGCCGAGTGCCAGAAACGTTTGGTTTTGACTGTACGGAATTGAACAAACACTTTTTCACGACTCTAAGCGGTGGATCACTCGGTTCTCGGGTCGATGAAGAACGCAGCCAG
>NW_027465393.1:0-7500 GCF_043290135.1 Rhipicephalus microplus | reverse complement strand
GCGCCGCCCCGGCAGACGCGGTTTTCGCGCCGCCCCGGCAGACGCGGTTTTTTGCGCCGCCCCGGCTGACGCAGTTCGGACTTGGCACTTTTTGGCTGAGCCTGGCTGGCGGCCCACTCACTCGATCGCCATGTCTGTTTGCCACAGTTTTCCCGGTGGTGCCGCACCCGGGCTCGCCCCGGCTGACGCAGTTTTCGCGCCGCCCCGGCTGACGCGGTTTCGTGCCGCCCCGGCAGACGCGGTTTTTTGCGCCGCCCCGGCTGACGCGGTTTTTTGCCGCCCCGGCTGACGCAGTTCGGACTTGGCACTTTTCGGCTGTGCCTGGCTGGCGGCCCACTCACTCGATCGCCA
This sequence comes from Rhipicephalus microplus, assembly GCF_043290135.1. NCBI lineage: Eukaryota > Metazoa > Arthropoda > Arachnida > Ixodida > Ixodidae > Rhipicephalus > Rhipicephalus microplus. The sequence goes on along the minus strand of NW_027465393.1, from coordinate 7,149 downwards.
TGTCTGTTTGCCACAGTTTTCCCGGTGGTGCCGCACCCGGGCTCGCCCCGGCAGACGCGTTTTTTTTTTTTCTTTCGCCCCGGCTGACGCAGTTTTCGCGCCGCCCCGGCTGACGCGGTTTCGTGCCGCCCCGGCAGACGCGGTTTTTTGCGCCGCCCCGGCTGACGCGGTTTTTGCCGCCCCGGCTGACGCAGTTCGGACTTAGCACTTTTTGGCTGAGCCTGGCTGGTGGCCCACTCACTCGATCGCCATGTCTGTTAGCCACAGTTTTCCCGGTGGTGCCGCACCCGGGCTCGCCCCGGCTGACGCAGTTTTCGCGCCGCCCCGGCTGACGCGGTTTCGTGCCGCCCCGGCAGACGCGGTTTTCGCGCCGCCCCGGCTGACGCGGTTTTTGCCGCCCCGGCTGACGCAGTTCGGACTTAGCACTTTTCGGCTGTGCCTGGCTGGCGGCCCACTCACTCGATCGCCATGTCTGTTTGCCACAGTTTTCCCGGTGGTGCCGCACCCGGGCTCGCCCCGGCTGACGCAGTTTTCGCGCCGCCCCGGCTGACGCGGTTTCGTGCCGCCCCGGCAGACGCGGTTTTCGCGCCGCCCCGGCTGACGCGGTTTCGTGCCGCCCCGGCAGACGCGGTTTTTTGCCGCCCCAGCTGACGCAGTTCGGACTTAGCACTTTTTGGCTGAGCCTTGCTGGCGGCCCACTCACTCGATCGCCATGTCTGTTTGCCACAGTTTTCCCGGTGGTGCCGCACCCGGGCTCGCCCCGGCAGACGCGTTTTTTTTTTTCTTTCGCCCCGGCTGACGCAGTTTTCGCGCCGCCCCGGCAGACGCGGTTTTCGCGCCGCCCCGGCAGACGCGGTTTTTTGCGCCGCCCCGGCTGACGCGGTTTTTTGCCGCCCCGGCTGACGCAGTTCGGACTTGGCACTTTTTGGCTGAGCCTGGCTGGCGGCCCACTCACTCGATCGCCATGTCTGTTTGCCACAGTTTTCCCGGTGGTGCCGCACCCGGGCTCGCCCCGGCTGACGCAGTTTTCGCGCCGCCCCGGCAGACGCGGTTTCGTGCCGCCCCGGCAGACGCGGTTTTTTGCGCCGCCCCGGCTGACGCGGTTTTTTGCCGCCCCGGCTGACACGGTTCGGACTTTGCACTTTTCGGCTGTGCCTGGCTGGCGGCCCACTCACTCGATCGCCATGTCTGTTTGCCACAGTTTTCCCGGTGGTGCCGCACCCGGGCTCGCCCCGGCAGACGCGTTTTTTTTTTTTTTTCTTTCGCCCCGGCTGACGCAGTTTTCGCGCCGCCCCGGCTGACGCGGTTTCGTGCCGCCCCGGCAGACGCGGTTTTTTGCGCCGCCCCGGCTGACGTGGTTTTTGCCGCCCCGGCTGACGCAGTTCGGACTTTGCACTTTTTGGCTGAGCCTGGCTGGCGGCCCACTCACTCGATCGCCATGTCTGTTTGCCACAGTTTTCCCGGTGGTGCCGCACCCGGGCTCGCCCCGGCAGACGCGTTTTTTTTTTTTCCTTCGCCCCGGCAGACGTGGTTCCCCCCCCCCCCCCTCCGTCTTTCTTTTTGTTTTTTTTTTTTCGCCGCGGCTGAAGTGGATTTTTCGGTGCCTCGACGCCCCGGTAGTCGCGGTTTTTCCGTTTCCGCACGGCCCCGGCTGACGCTGCTCGGTCACAGTCGCCTTTTGTGGTGATTGCAGACTTCTTGAGCGCGGGTGTTTTTTTTTTTTGTTGTTGTTGTTGTTTTATTACGCATTCGCTCCAGCAGACGCTGTTTAGACTTTTTGTTTCCTCTTTTATCCTGCGACGAGGTGACGAGGTTTATTCGGTGCCCCGCCGCCCCGGCTGAAGTGATTTTTCCTGTCCCGTGCCGCCCCGGCTGACGCGGTTGGGACTTCGCGTTTGTTCGGCCGCCACGGGTTTTGGCGCACTCGCTCGGTTGCTTGTTGTTGCCACTTGTTGCGAACCCAGGTTTCTTGAGCGAGCGCGGGCGTTTTTTCTTCCTTTCTTTCTTTGTTCTATGTGTTAGCGAATCGGCCTTTAATATCACACGAGGACTCACAACCAACAATTTTCAGTTTGAAGTGTAAAAAATCTGCAGGTGTTGACGTAACTGACTTGCCCCGTACCCTTGAGTACATCCATGAAGTTCTCGTAGTACTACTAAATCGCATTATTCCAAGTGGAGAAATTCCCATAAACTTGCAAACCTCTACACGAAAATCGGTGCGCGTGATAAAGTTGAAAATTATCGTCCGATATCAAATGTGCCTTCTATAACACAAATTCTAGGAAAAAAAAAAAAAAAAACACTTGTTCGCCGTTTTCTGCGCCGTGACTGGCAGCACTCCGGCGAAGCGAAACGGGGTCGATTCGAGCACGATATCGGCGTCTTTCGACGTGCTCGCCGGCGACCGTCGCACGAGTACGTCGCACGAGCGCGTCTGCCGGGGCGCCGTTTGCGAAGCCGACGCAAAAGTGGGAACCGCCGCTCGGATGATCGCCGCTTTCGGCAGAGTGAGTGTTGGCACTCCGGGGAAGCGAAACAGCGTGAATGCGCCCACGAAATCGGCGTATTTTGAAGTGCCCGCCGGCGACCGTCGCACGAGTACGGTAAACCGCGTCAGCCGGGGCGTAGTTCGGGACGCCGACGAAAAAGTGGGAAGCGCAACTCGGATCTTCGCCGTTTTTGCAGGAGTGAGTGGCGGCCCTCCTGCGAGACCAAGAAGCATCGATTCGTGCACGAATTCGGCGCCTTTCGACGTGATCGCCGGCGACCGTCGCTCGAGTAGGGCAAACCGCGTCTGCCGGGGCGGGCTTCGGGACGCCGATGCGAAAGTGGGAAACGCTGCTCGGATGTTCGCCGTTTTTGGCCGAGTGAGTGCTGGCACACGGGCGAAGCCAAACGGGGCCGATTACGGCACGATATCGGCGTCTTTCGACGTGCCCGCCGGCGACCGTCGCACGAGTACGGTAAACCGCGTCAGCCCGGGCGGAGTTCGGGACGCCGATGCGAAAGTGGAGAACGCCGCTCGGATCTTCGCCGTTTTTGGAGGAGTGAGTGGCGGCACTCCGGAGAAGCCAGGGAGCGCCAATTAGCGCACGATATCGGCGTCTTTCGACGCGCTCGCCGGCGACCGTCGCACGAGTAGGGCAAACCGCGTCTGCCGGGGCGGGGTTTACGACGCCGACGCAAAAGTGGGAACCGCCGCTCGGATGTTGGCCGTTTTTGGCAGAGTGAGTGCTGGCACTCCGGCGACGCGAAAGAGCGCGAATGCGCCCACGAAAGTGGCGTATTTGGACGTGCGTGACGGCGACCGCTGCAGGAGTACGAAAAACCACGTCAGCCGGGGCGAGCGACACACGGCGGTCTGGGTGCTTATCGCTGCTATTATAGGGGCACCCCGGCAGACGCAGAAAAAAAAAAAAAAATTTTCGACCTTCTTTTTTGCTGGTCGAGCTCGGGTAACCCAGGTCGCAATGGGAGCCGCGCACGAAAGCGGCGTCGCGAGACGCGTTCGCGGTCGCTAGTCGCACGAGCTCGGCAACCGCGTCAGCCGGCGCGGAGTTCGGGATGCCGACGGCTAAGTGGGTACCGCTGCTCGGATGTTCGCCGTTTTTGGCCGAGTGAGTGCTGGCACTCCGGTGAAGCCAAGGAGCGCCAATTCGTGCACGATATCGGCGTCTTTCGACGTGCCCGCCGGCCACCGCCGCACGAGTACGGCAAACCGCGTCTGCCGGGGCGGGGTTCGCGACGCGTACGCAATAGTGGGAACCGTCGCTCGGATGTTCGTCGTCTTTGGCCGAGCGAGTGCTGGCACTCCGGCGAAGCGAAACGGGGCCGATTCGGGCACGATATCGGCGTATTTCGACGTGCTCGCCGGCGACCGTCGCACGAGTACGGCAAAGCGCGTCTGCCGGGGCGAGGTTTGCGACGCCGACGAAAAAGTGGGAAGCGCCGCTCGGATCTTCGCCGTTTTTGCAGGAGTGAGTGGCGGCCCTCCTGCGAGACCAAGAAGCATCGACTCGCGCACGATATCGGTGTCTTTCGACGTGCCCGCCGGCCACCGCCGCACGAGTACGGCAAACCGCGTATGCCGGGGCGGGGTTGGCGACGCCGACGCAAAAGTGGGAACCGCCACTAGGATGTTCGCCGTTTTTGGCAGAGTGAGTGCTGGCACTCCGGCGAAGCGAAAGAGCGCGAATGCGCCCACGAAAGTGGCGTGTTTGGACGTGCTTGACGACGACCACCGCAGGAAAACGAAAAACCACGTCAGCCGGGGCGAGCGACCCATGGCGGTCTGGGTGCTTATCGCTGCTATTATAGGGGCACCCCGGCAGACGCAAAAAAAAAAAAAAAAATTTTTTTCGACATTCTTTTTTGCTCGTCGACCTCGGGTGACCCAGGTCGCAGTGGGAGCCGCGCACGAAAGCGGCGTCGCGAGACGGCTTCGCGGTCGCTAGTCGCACGAGCTCGGCAACCGCGTCTGCCGGGGCGGAGTTCGGGACGCCGACGGCTAAGTGGGAACCGCCGCTCGGATGTTCGCCGTTTGTGGCCGAGTGAGTGCTGGCACTCCGGCGAAGCCAAACGGGGCCGATTCCGGCACGATATCGGCGTCTTTCTACGTGCTCGCCGGCGACCGTCGCACGAGTACGGCAAAGTGCGTCTGCCGGGGCGGGGTTTGCGACGCGTACGCAATAGTGAGAACCGTCGCTCGGATGTTCGTCGTCTTTCGCCGAGCCAGTGCTGGCAATCCGGCGAAGCCGAACGGAGCCGATTCGGGCACGATATCGGCGTCTTTCCACGTGCTCGCCGGCGACCGTCGCACGAGTACGGTAAACCGCGTCAGCCGGGGCGGAGTTCGGGACGCCGATGCGAAAGTGGGAAGCGCCGCTCGGATCTTCGCCGTTTTTGGAGGAGTCAGTGGCGGCACTCCGGTGAAGCCAAGGTGCGCCAATTCGCGCACGATATCGGCGTCTTTCGACGTGCCCGCCGGCCACCGTCGCACGAGTACGGCAAACCTCGTCTGCCGGGGCGGGGTTTGCGACGCCGACGCAAAAGTGGGAACCGCCGCTCGGATGTTCGCCGTTTTTGGCAGAGTGAGTGCTGGCACTCCGGCGAAGCGAAAGAGCGCGAATGCGCCCACGAAAGTGGCGTGTTTGGACGTGCTTGACGACGACCACCGCAGGAAAACGAAAAACCACGTCAGCCGGGGCGAGCGACCCATGGCGGTCTGGGTGCTTATCGCTGCTATTATAGGGGCACCCCGGCAGACGCAAAAAAAAAAAAAATTTTTTTCGACATTCTTTTTTGCTCGTCGACCTCGGGTGACCCAGGTCGCAGTGGGAGCCGCGCACGAAAGCGGCGTCGCGAGACGGCTTCGCGGTCGCTAGTCGCACGAGCTCGGCAACCGCGTCTGCCGGGGCGGAGTTCGGGACGCCGACGGCTAAGTGGGAACCGCCGCTCGGATGTTCGCCGTTTGTGGCCGAGTGAGTGCTGGCACTCCGGCGAAGCCAAACGGGGCCGATTCCGGCACGATATCGGCGTCTTTCTACGTGCTCGCCGGCGACCGTCGCACGAGTACGGCAAAGTGCGTCTGCCGGGGCGGGGTTTGCGACGCGTACGCAATAGTGAGAACCGTCGCTCGGATGTTCGTCGTCTTTCGCCGAGCCAGTGCTGGCACTCCGGCGAAGCCGAACGGAGCCGATTCGGGCACGATATCGGCGTCTTTCCACGTGCTCGCCGGCGACCGTCGCACGAGTACGGTAAACCGCGTCAGCCGGGGCGGAGTTCGGGACGCCGATGCGAAAGTGGGAAGCGCCGCTCGGATCTTCGCCGTTTTTGGAGGAGTCAGTGGCGGCACTCCGGTGAAGCCAAGGTGCGCCAATTCGCGCACGATATCGGCGTCTTTCGACGTGCCCGCCGGCCACCGTCGCACGAGTACGGCAAACCTCGTCTGCCGGGGCGGGGTTTGCGACGCCGACGCAAAAGTGGGAACCGCCGCTCGGATGTTCGCCGTTTTTGGCAGAGTGAGTGCTGGCACTCCGGCGAAGCGAAAGAGCGTGAATGCGCCCACGAAAGTAGCGTATTTGGACGTGCTTGACGGCGACCGCCGCAGGAGTACGAAAAACCACGTCAGCCGGGGCGAGCGACCCACGGCGGTCTGGGTGCTTATCGCTGCTATTATAGGGGCACCCCGGCAGACGCAGAAAGAAAAAAAAAATGGGGACATGGCGTGCGTCACCGTGCGGCTTCGCAGCGTTGCCGAAGTCGCCGAGCCCTTCGACTGAGCCGAACGGCGGACAGGGAACGTTGGTCGGCCCGTTCTAACCTGTCGGTGCCACGCCGAGACGTCGTTAAGGAAAACCGCGTCGTGGGCCTCTACGACGCCGTCGAGTCGTTGTACGTTTGGTGTCCAGCGTGTCGGCGGCGAGTAGCGGACACGTCGTTCACGACTTCGGTCTTTCGCAGTCGACGCGAACTTGCGGAGAGTCGTGGTGCCTCACGTTTTCGGCAGAAACCGCGGCGGAATTTTCCCGTGCGTGCGCGCACGACCTCGGTGCTGTGCCGTCAGCGTAGTGTTGCACAAACTCGTGGCCTACCCAAGGTGCGGTACGTTTGCGGCCGTATCCTCGGTGGGAATTTCGTGAGTAGGGTCGCAAATTCTACGACCTCGGCGGGTTTGAGAGCGACGTAGACTTGTGGCACGCTCAACATGCCACACGTTTCGGGGCACACCCGCGGTGAAATTTTCTCGAGTACGCTCGTATTAGGGCCCAAGGAGGTCTGGGTACTTATCGCTGCTATTATGTGGGGGTTCTCGTGAGCGGCGTACGCGAAAGCGACCGGGTGTCTGATATGCGGCGGGCTTCGGCCTCGTCAAGCGTGTCCTCGGGTCTGCTCCAGGGGAATCCACGGCAGTCGTCTGCAGCCTCATCCGCTTGATGCGTTAGGGGCTGGTTGTCGGACGGTGCCGTTTTACCACGATATCGAGGTGTGTTCCGTGTCGTCCTCGGGCGATTCAGATGCGAAAGCGCCGAAGACGCGGGCGTGACCCGTCGTCTGGCGGCTTTGCAGTCTCGGCTCCGTTGCTAGTTCCGGCCGGTCCACCGACAGTGCAGCGGGCTTGGGCAACCCGCACGGCGCGACCGAGTC
>NW_027465392.1:0-29140 GCF_043290135.1 Rhipicephalus microplus | reverse complement strand
CTGTACGTGGGATCTGCCAATTTTTTTTTAGACTGATATAGCCCGACTTGCAAATCACTACAACGTTACGAGGTGGAAATAAATTATGCCGTGAACGACTTCCATATCATGATTATCATGTTTAGATGTGTTGTTTACCTTCGTCATCTATCCACGTCACGTGATGCCAAATTTAATATATGTGAAGCTATCGAAACGGTCCCGGGCATGCTATGAGCGAGGTATGTTGTCATGTTTCTAGATGACACGCGCCGCATGATTATCATGTTTGCACCAGTCATTCATTGGCGTCATGTAACACCAAATTCGGTGCATGTAGAGCTAGCGAAACGGCGTCAAGTGCATCATGAAGGCCCCAATATACTTTAACGTAACGTTGACGCGCGCGCACGCTGGGCACAGCGACGCTACGTTAGAAAAACGCGAGCACTCTATAGTACGACGCCAAGCGTGACCGGTGCGACCAGCGTCGGTTGGCGCGGCGTAACGGCAACCGGCGCGAAATGAGACATACTGCATTTGGCGTCAATGCATTATCCAGATAGCATTGCACCTGCCTCTTTTCGAGACGGAGGGACGCCGGACGCGCTGAAACGCGCATGCGTCAAAGCAACGAAGCGTGGGCTTGAGAGTATATGGCAGGACCGGCGCCTGGCATGGCAACGCCGGCGTGACGCGACGAAATGAATGCCGGCGCGCATGGACGCCTGGTCACGTCGAAGTGTATTGGTGCCTTAAGTGTGGCATGTAGTCATGTTCTCACTTGACACGCATCTCATAATTATCATGTTTTTACCAATCACATACCATTGTGATCCATTGACGTCAAGTAATACCAAATTGGGCATATGTGAAGCTAGCGAAATGGTCGCGAGCGCATCATCAGTGTGACATGTAATCATGTTATTACATAACGCGCATGTCATGATTATAATGTTTGGATGTGTCATTTACATATGCCGTCCGTTTGCGTCACGTAATACTGAATTTGGTACATGTGACGCAAGCGAAGCGGCCTTGAGCGCATCATGAGCGTGGCATGTAGTCATGTTGTGACATGACACACATGTCATGATTGTCATGTTAGGGTCCGTCGTTTGTGTTCGCAATGCAATCATGTCATACCATACAAGTTTTGCAACATGTCATGTGAATGAAACCACCGCAAGAGCAGCAAGACCGTGAAACGTAAATCATGTCATTTATGACGCTCATATCATGATTTTCATGATATAACTAGTCAAATATGCTGGCCATATAGTTAGTTATGCCATACCAAGTATGGTATTGATACTATTATTCAAACGGCCAGGAGAGCTAAAAGTTGTAGGCGGCTAGATAGATAGATAGATAGATAGATAGATAGATAGATAGATAGATAGATAGATAGATAGATAGATAGATAGATAGATAGATAGATAGATAGATAGATAGATACGCTCAAAGTCGCCAAAGTTCGCTATGAAATGCTTCGCATTTAAAAGCTGCTACAACAGACTTGCGAAGTGCAAAACGTTGCTACAACATAGATTTGACAAGTACAGATCGGCAGGTGATAGCTCTCCGGCGGCCCTTAATTGCTGTCGTTCACGTCTTGTTAAGCAGCATGTACACAGCGTCAGCCAGAAGTGCGCTATAAGTACTGGATGCTCTGAGTCCAGTAATGACACTGCTTGAGTAGATAACAGACTAAGTTGCGCATCCGCTGCAGCCGAACGGACGCGGCCAATGGCTAGCAAACTGCGTTCATACGGCTGCTGCGAACGCGTGACTTAATCGGTCAACTGACTCACCAGCCACTGTCGTTTATGGAAGAGGCGCGTAAGGCTGCGAGTTCCTGGCAACAGTGGAGTTCCCGGCAACTGAGATAACACATTGCCGATTTCCGATGGTTCATGTACACCAATATGATCCCCATCATCGCTCTCTGCGAGCCGAACTTACCGAAAGCGATCTTGCTCTCTAGATATGAACTATTTATGCCTTCTACAACTGCTGAAAACAGCTAAGTTTCAATGTTTATTCCTTGCGACCTCACGTATTTCATCAGCGGGTGTCCCATCATGACCACAATAATATATAAATCTAATGGTGAAGAGAGGTTTACTGTCACGGTTGTGGGCGCCTACATGTCTCCATCAAGTCGATTTGACCGTAAACTACTACAATGCATCCTGTCATCAACAAATGCGCTGCCATCGGGAACTTCAACGCTAATCATACAATCTGGGGAAATGCGAAGTTCTGTGCAATGGGCAGAAATTTCGTGGCTTTCACCTCCGACAATGAACTTTTCTCACTTAATGACGGCAGTCGAACATTTCTCCGGGGTTGAACGCAAAGCAGCTGTCTTGATTTGGCGTTAGTATCACGAAGCCTCGTCAGGTGAGCTGGTTGTTTCCCAGACAAGGAAACACATGGAAGTGACCACATTCCCACATATGTAAAAATTGATGGCGCATTATCTCTCAACACCCAGAACCGCTATAAAATGATAGACTGGAGGAAATTCGATAGATAGATATGTGGGGTTTAACGTCCCAAAACCACCATATGATTATGAGAGACACCGTAGTGGAGGGCTCCGGAAATTTCGACCACCTGGGGTTCTTTAACGTGCACCCAATTCTGAGCACATGGGCCTACAACACTTCCGCTTCCATCGGAAATGCAGCCGCCGCAGCCGGGATGTGATCCCGCGACCTGTGGGTCAGCAGCCGAGTACCTTATCCACTAGACCACCGCGGCGGGGCCTGGATGAAATTTCAATCTTGTTTGCAAGAGCAGTGACTATATCGTCTGTTCGTCTGTCCATCCGTTCGTCTGTCTATCCGTCCGTGCGTCTATCCGTGCTTCCGATCGTCTATCCATGAGTGCGTCTGTCTGTCCGTGAGTTCATCCGTGCTTTCGTCTGTGCTTCCGTCTGTCCGTCCTTCCATCTGTCCATCCGTCCGTGAGTTCGTCCATGCATTCGTCCGTCTGCCCATGCGTACAAACGGATGGACAAAGCCACGGGTGGACGGATGGCAGCACACACCCACACATCATCATTCACTTCGTGGATATGCTGTGAAAACAACTGACGTCATCCAGTATTCCCAAGGGCATATACAAGCAACGCTTCTAATGAGCAACTCATGCACTAGAGGTGGACACTTACTACTACAGAGGAGCAAACGACCCACGACGTGAGGAGCTTCGCCCCTACACGTTGCGGTAACACGTAGCCTAAGCGAATGAAACTTTCGCTGTATATAGAGACTTTTGTGCTGATTTCAAATATGTAGTTGGTTTTATAGTAAGTCGCAGCTTTGGTTTTGTGCAATTACAATGTGTAAAGAATGGTTCATTTTAAACGAACTTTTTATGCCACTACACGTTTTTTTGTCCAGAACCATGAACCTTTCACATTGCTCCACTTTAATTTCACCACGCCAATAAGTATCGAGATAGTGGTTATAAGGTAATCTAATGGACAACAAATATTTTAATGGAAGAATTCATAGAATCCTCAGCCCCTACTAATTGCTTACTTTGGTTTTGTAAAAAATTATACAAACGAAATCAAGTTTTAAAGAAGACAGTTCCACGCTTCATATGTTTAGAAATGTGTCGGCGAAATTTCATCTCAATCGGGCTATCTGATGTATTAAAAACGTGATGTCTAAACTGAAAACGTTGGCCGAAAATTGATCTTGAGAAAAATGCATTTTATAGATATAGGTGAAACCTCATCTATGCGAAAAAGATAAGTTTTCTAAGATGATTTCTTCCATTATAAGAGGTTGGCAACCATGGTTATATTGAGCATGTGGATTTAGTGGACTTTTCGTAGGAAACGCAATGTCAAGAAGGCGAGTGACAAATTACAGGGGACTCTGCACAGTGATCTCATTTTAGTTTTCAGTAGCCACCATGTGTTCGTTAAAAGCAATTTCAGCTCACTTTCACTCTAATCACAGTGTCCATTTTTTACCGAGAAAGTAGAGAAACTAACTTTGTGAAAGCAAATAAAAATTAAGAATATGTGATTTTGAAAAAAAAAAACTTGAGTTTATCGACTCGCATCTCCTCTTAACAACTGAAGGAAACTGTCTTATTGGTTTTTGCCCCGCGACATACAGCATAGAGCTTATTATCGAATTCAATTAAAAAAGTGAACACTAAACAAGCATTAAAATTGCATGCGTGATGATAAACGCTTGTGAACATTGGGAACACCCTCCTATGCATTGTTGGTAAGGATTTATGTTGCAGCTGCTTCGCACTTCCCACGAGGGCTTAGAATGACGTCGAGACCATTGTTTCTGCTCGCGTGTGTTCATAGTATACGACTGTCAGGCGCAGTATACCAAGTTGATACACACCAGAAGACCCACGTGAATGCATTGTTGGATTTGAAAGGAACAAATTCGTATTGCTGAACATGGTTGCTGAATTAACCACGGTTACCCCAACAACAATATTATTATCCCTACTATTACCACTAGCAGCCGGATTTAGAGTCAAGAAAAAAAAAGTCGGTTTTAGGTGCCAAAAATAAGCGGGCAAAACACTGTTAGGCCCTCAAAAGCGTAAATATAGGCACAATACACATTGGCAAAACGCAAATTTTTAAAGAAAAACGTGTGGGATCTGCATCGACAATAGGAAAGAAAACTGAGATGTTTCAGTTTACGATGGTACAAAGGCGCCCACAATTTTTTACGAGCAGTGTTTGCAGTATACGGTCTGTATTTTTTTCTAGTCCAACGTGGGTAGTTAACTGTCCACCGTCGAATAAACATTCGCATGTGTCTTTCTCTTCTCTAATGCTTAGAAGGGCTACACAGGAGCAAATGGCCAGACCGCCAGACCACTATAGGCCAGAAGAGTCTTTCTGCCTCTTAATAAAATGATCTAAAGCACAGGGCTCATTTATCTTGCATCTGTGAACACCTTAGAGGACCCTTCACTAGGCTTGAAAATTTGTAGGACGCAAGAGGAGTGCTTGCATTGGGCGCTCACAAGCTCATCTGCCAAGATTTGCAATTATACGCGCCTCGGAAGGAGGTGAAATACCGGACTGAACGCCGCTTGATATTAAATTCACGAATGCGCGCTTCAACATGGTGGAGCAGACGTATACAACAAGGAATGGTCCTGCGTATGTCAAAGTATTACGCGACACTGTGAGAAGTATTCGAGGTGACGCGTGCAATTTGTGCGATCTGTTGCCTGGATAGAAGTATGAAGGTTGACATAAATATTCAAACATGCGAACGCAATCCATGCGCATTATATATTTTGTTAATTTCGTATCTAAGGAGATGGGAGACTAAGCTGTCTCCATTTTGTTTGCGATGGTTATTCGGCATTCTCGCGCCGCGCCGGTGGCAGCATTCACAATGCTCGGTGTGCGCACCATCCCTCCGAGCAGTTCCAGTTGTGCGGCCCTATGTATCGTGGTAAGGATACTTGATCAATGCCAGCCTTTTCAAATGTGCTCGCATAGAAGGATCCACTCCATAGAAATAGGTGGTGCAACACAGAGAACGCCGAAACGACAGACCGAATCTTGCATGCGAAACCTGACGTGGGAACGACATGCAAATGTAACCTTGCGTGCACATGACGTGTGATTCGTCTGCGTTAATTCATTTCCAGCTTTCTCGCTTTTTTAGTCACGCAAAAGTTGATAATTTTCCGGTCAAAACCAATCACGCCGACGCCAGAATTTCGGCGAAACGAGCTCTTTAACGCTGTCGCGTTAAAAAAACAACATCTGCTATATACAAAAAAATAACACCGGTGCCACTCCTAACACATTTTGGCAAGACTGTAATCGATGCTGTCTTTTATTTGCCGCTTCCGTAATGTTGTTTTTCATGCACCGCCGCCTACCTGAATGATCTGAACTTGCCGTAAAAGTGCGATAGAGTACACTGGAAAGCATGGAGCGAGTGCAGTGTTTTCTAACGCAAAGACAAAAAAAGTTAAGAAGATAATCGATCGTTTACGTGTATTCAAGCATGACCCATGCCATTAAACAGCAGACAACAAGCAGTAAAAGTGAATTGTGGTTGTCAGATCAAGTTTTTTTTTGTTCTCAAATTTGGCCTTGCATGCTGCCAGAATTTTCGTGTGCAGTCGCCGTCAATAAATGCTGGAATCAATGAAAGCTAAGCTGGTGAATATACGATAAACATTGGGGGGAAAAGCAATCATGTGAGCTGCCCTACGGATAGGAAAAACATTGCAGTCATCGATTTTACCTGGAGAGCAAAAAAGAAAAACAAACAGCAGGTTTTCAATACATATAAACGACGCGTTAACGAAATATAATAGATAGATAGATAGATAGATAGATAGATACATAGATAGATAGATAGATAGATAGATACATAGATAGATAGATAGATAGATAGATAGATAGATAGATAGATAGCCCTGGCAGTCATTGTCGACGCTGGCGTTACGCAAAGAATTGCTACAGGATGCCCTCACTCTCGACTTTCTATTCAATGTGTCATATAAGAGAGAAGAATTCATATAAGAGAGCCATTGTTGCCCACAGTGAATACCGAGTAAACGAGCTGACTTCAGCAGACACCCTCGCTTTAAAGTGCTTTTGTATTCGTGATAGGTTGTGCGCGCTTTCAGAAAGCGGCAGCTTATATAAGATGCTGCGCAGAGCATGCAGCTTCACTCTGCAAACTCAGTGGCGTGAAATTTCAGTTAAAAATTGCGAAAAAAAAACGTGATAGAAACTGCGCGAAATTCTCTGAATAAACAACTCGCACCTCCTCGAGTTTTGCGACGCGCACGTGCTCAAACATGTGAGCATCTTAAAGCGAACAAAGTGCATCTGCAGTTTATGTATTTCAGTAGAAAGCAAAATAATGTAGACGCGTAGGTAAACGCTAAACAAACGATCACCAAGAAAGTTTTGCGCTGTTATAGTGCATAAAAGAGCAGTTTGTTTTAGCGGCAAACAAAAGAAAAGACACGGGCAAAAAAGAAAAAAACGTTCTCTGCCTATTCTACCATAACAAAATAAAAAGAGGGCCGTTATTATGTATCTCGCGAATAAAATAAAAATGCCGACACAGTGTGCTGAAGCGTACTATATAAAACAAAAATGAAGTGCCTGAAAAAGAACTGTCACGATAGTAACATTTGTCGGTGACAGCGCGGAAAGTCGCTGCATATTGCAGGATATGAACACACATCTCTTTTTCTTTCAATTTTGTTTGGCCAGGTAGCAGACTCCTGAAGGTATTCGTGAAGTTGCTGAGCATAGCGCTTGCATTTATTGTTCATTTATGTTATCTGTATTGTGGGTTGAAATGTGCTGAAGAGTACTACCTGAAGACTGCGAAAAGGCTGTGTAAGTTGTGCGGAGTTGATCGAGTATGAAATACTGTGCCACGTATTGACCAGAGCTGGTCTTCTGACATAGTTAGGGTAATAAAAAATAACAAAAAGGGGTTTCGGGGGGCTGCTGTGTTGTGAATCGTAGCTAGAAAAAGGGCGTGCAGCAAGAGGTAATAATAATAATAATAATAATAATAATAAGAAGAAGAAGAAGAAGAATGAGAATAATAATAATAATAATAATAATAATAATAATAATAATAATAATAATAATAATAATAATAATAATAATAATAATAATAATGCAATGTGTGGTTTTAAGTCCCGAAAGAACGTTGTGAGTATGAGAAGAGACGTGGTGGAGGCCTCCTGAAATTCGGATTATATATCTGGTGTTATTGAACGTAAATTGGCATCACACAGTATAAAAAAAATATAGGAAAACCAAAAATTTCGCACGTTTTTTAGATGCCTGGTGTAAACTTTCTTATTCACAAAAACCTGGTATAATGTTCAGGCTGATGGTAATAATTGTTGATATACCTCTGGAACGGAGCAGTGACAGTAGACGTCTGCAGGCAACTGAATAGTACAGAAAGACAGTACTATGAAGCAGTAAAAGATAACCCAGCTCATGGATCTGCCGGTCATCTCAGGGGCAGATGAGAAAAATTATAAGGTGACACAGAGAAAAATCCAAACATATCATGCACTGGAACGTCGAAATAAGCTTACATTAGAAAATCAGGGTAAGTATTGCGTAGATTTGTTTGAGCAGTACACTCACATCTTAGAGAATCAGTGAGATGTGTCTGTCCTGAAATGAAACTAAGTACATGGTCTTAAGAGATGATTTGCAGGACGGAAGTCGCACGTCGCACACTTATATCATGGGCTTAACGTAGCGCTTAACGGAACAGCACGAGTTCAACTGGTGAACCTAGGTCAGTAGGTGTATTATCGAATGTTTTCGTCAAAGGAATACATGCTGTTTGGAATATCAATATCAATAAACAGTGGAGCAGAGTGATGTTACTACCGCACAAGATATGGTGAAAAAATGGTTCTGACGATAAGTCAAAACGGCGTTGTTTTATCCAGTGGTATTTTGCTTGTCATTGAATGCCCATTGAATAGAAATTCAGTAAAGATGTCGAAACTTCTCGTAATTCTCAACCGCGATGATCGGAATATTCAGAGAAAAGAGCCATAAAAAAGGAAACGTCAAAGCTGACTTCCCCCTGACAATATGTTCCTTCAGGAACACAAATGATGCATTTGTTTAGAGCGAGGCATGCAGTGCGTGCATCGCATGGCTGAAAGTGCCGGGTAATTTGCATCTGCAAACGACCGCGAAAAAAAAAAAGCTGTTTAGCACCACAAGCTCATGCGCCTGTTTGAGCAGAGGTTGCCGATCCTGGAGTTGCTGATCCCCAATAGAACTTTCGTGATGGATGGAGCAAAGGCGCGAATGCGCAATTATTTTTATTCTAACCTTATTTTGCATATTTGATCATAAACTAAGCACTACTGAACCGAAAGCTGTGACACTCCTTGGGGTGTACTTGTAACTTGATGTGCTTTTTTGGTTTGTTGTGGGTTTTTAAGTTTGGTTTGTAAACGACTGTTCCGACTATTCAAAGCCATGACATTCTCTTTTTTGATAAACTCTTCGTTTAGCTTATGGTTACGTCACCAAAAACATTGTTTTACTGACATTCAACACGCATAACTGCGTTAGCATTGAATGAACTATTCCAACCTGTATTTGATCCTCTGCACTTTCGATACATTTTTTATTCGAAAGTTCGCACAACAGTATAAATCATTACACTTATCAGTGAAGGTTTGTTAGCGGGAAGTATGCCAATAGTACTGTGTTTTTGGGCTTATACAACCAAGAATTGCAGCCCGGTAGTCTCCCGGGGAGCTAGGTTGCTCTCACCGCGTCTCGAGGGCTTACACGCCGGGCCACAAAGACGCCCCCACCAGACTTGGTGAGCTCGCATGGTTGCCCAAGAGGAAATGACTTACCAGTATAGATAATAAAGGTGCCTTTCCACTGGTGCCCCATACACTTTGCAAGCCGGAAGCGGTGGCATGTCACCCGAACTCAGTGAACTATAGCCACTGGTACTCGGGTCAGTATTCCAGGAGATAAAAATTATGCGAGAAGGCAAACCTAACCCAATTTTCGGGGACCTGCCCAAAGGTGGTCGGACAGGGTCGTGCAATCGCATATGATGAGCAGTGAGAGACCATGCTGCTCAGCATTGATACAGAGGAACAGCTCTGGTGCAACTGAGGGGGCAAGGACGCAACTAGGGCCTGAGGGATACTAGGGCTCCAGGTGCCCGTTCCACAGGAGCCACCGGATTCGTTAAAATAAAGCCCTGACCACTCCTTATACTATCTGTAGGTAGTATGTGGTTTAGGTTAGGGCTTGCCCACGGCAGGTGTCCGATGGTAGCTGTTATCGGTTGAGTTAGGCAACAGGACAAGTAGTCCGAAACTGCCCACGGAGGTGGTGTGGCCAAGCGGTCAGCTGCACTTTACACTTGATATTGAATCCTTCATAGGTTTACTTGAAAAAATCACTTACTTTTGTATTATTCGCCATAAATAATACATCAGCACATTATGGTGTTGGATATATTACAGCTAAAATTCAATCCAACGAAACTAGAATTTTCGAACTTCTCCAGCCAACGAGAAAATTTCTATTTAGTGGACGGTACCTATAGGGTTTGTTGTTGTCATTAACCCAAATTAACAATGCTTTCATCTTATTGAACTTGAACTATTGAAGTTTTTCCACAGAAAAATGAGCGAAAAGGGAGTTATTTCTTCCCAACATCTACAAAACTTTCTACAGACGTGTACTGCATAGACATTGCGTTAAAACTTCTAGCCACACTAATTATGACACTGACTTTATTTTGACGAGGCTGCACACCACAGTCGGTAGCACTTTTACATATTATATATCGCAGGATGGTATTGATTTGTTGTCTTTGCTCATACTCTCATAAAAACACGGTGGTTGCTTATACTGTTCCTTATGCGACAGATGACAGTGTTTGTCTCTTTAGAGCTTTCTTCTCTGCCCGCTTGCACGTTAACTTCTTTTCTTCTCGCTGTCTTTAAATATCGGCAGCGTGTCGTAGCTTGACGTGGCCACCTATACCATGCACGCCCGTTTCGTTATCTGCTCTTTTCACACGCGCAGGCGCGTATGCCGCGAGAAGTGACGGGCGACGTTTCGTTAAAATTTTATATATTAAAATAACCTTTTTTTTTCAGTGTATTTCGCGAAGTTCCCAGTTTGAAGAAAGGATTCCAGCATCCCATCACAGCATTAAATTGAGTTTCAACTGTGCTAGCAAATGCAGCCAGTTAACGGGAAGCAGAGCTTAGCAGCAAATAACTGGAAATATTTTGGCACCTTCATCCATGAATCGGGCAAAATGTGAAAACATTTATCAGGAGACATGATACTCCAGATGAAACGTCTTGATGTCTCTTGATGGCTAGGAAATAGAATATATTCTCATCAATTCAGTCAAGCGTTGAGCTTCAATTTCTTCACGCTATCAAGAAGGGTTCCAGACAGTGTCACTTCAAAGTGCTTTGGCTAAAAATTATGTGTACATTGCTCTCTCTTTATGGCACTTCGCTGAGTAAATCGGCTAAGGCAGTGCCTAAAAAAGGATTTACTATGACCGCAGAACAGAGTGCGACAGCTCACCGTCGCAGCTTCTTTCTCGTTGCACCGAATTAAACAGGTCGTGCAGCAGCGCGCAACGAGACAGACGATCTCTTCTTTGAAGGTGATGTTTTTTGCGAGCAATAGCCGACTCGAAGCAATGTGACGGTCGTCAAAACGATCCGGACAGCGGTAATCTGCCTTCAGCGAGTTTACTGCACTCAGGTAGTCTAATCCCACACAATAAAGTCACCAGAACCCACAGACAAAGCGTGATGCTTGATCGGGTTGCTTTACGAGGGTGACCTTACCCTGTGCACCATTGCCGCAAAAGAAAAACGGTGGCCAGACATTCCTCAGACTCTGACCACACGGGCGTAAAACGATAGCCGATCCGATGCAATCAAAGTGATTGCAGTACACAGAGACAGAGATCACTAGGTCTGTGCTTGTTGGAAAAGGATAGCTTCCTTTGTGTGTAGACACGATGACACAATCGGACAAAAAAAAAAAATAAAAGTGAAAGGAAATCCGCAATAGAAATTTCATTCAGTTTCTCACAGACAACTTCTTTTACGATCTTTGCTGACGGGTTGAATGTCCTTGGAATAACGGTGTGAACATTTTACTTAGACACAATCTGATTAACCACTACACTTTCTAATAAATCATTTGAGAAAGAAGTATCATAATATTCAAAATAAATATGTACAGTTTATTGTAGCCATGCTTCATTTATTGCTTTTGTAAAGATAGAATTCAAGAGTTCATGCGTTAAACAACACTTCATACATGCTGTACTTTGTGAAGACACCAAAACACACTGAAACAAAGTGCTGAAACTGTCAACTATGTTATAAATTTTTCAGACAGTTTGAGACCAATTAGAAATTTCGAATAGAATGGATAGCCTTAAGAGCTCTTATTAGTGTACCGCTATGCAAGTTTTATTGTAGTTGTGATGCAAGTGGTCATTGTAAATGGGTTGCAAAAAATAGCCGGGACTATACTGCCTTGAATTTTGTAGAGAACACGAAGCATGCATGAAGTGGCCGTGTGGTGGAATCGATATAACCTTCTGGCAAGAAGGGTAAACCTTTAAAAAAGGGTACTTTGTTATTTTAGATATGCTGTAACTGGTAACTAAGTCAAATGGTGGGCCATGTCTCCTGAATTCCAGGCTGGAAAATGGATCAGTGGGCGCCCAATTTTACGTCCTCATGAACCCTGCCTATCTCTTTGTTAGTGTTATTTATATCTGGTGAGACACACCTAAGTATTTTTTCGCCTTTCACATGTGGTTTTTAGGTAAAGAATTGAGTTGCAGGTTTATGATGTGAGCACCATTTTTCATTTCCTGTCATCAAAAGAAGATCAGCCACCAAAACCGAAAGAGTGCATAAATGTTTGGGGGATATTGTCCACGCACGTTTAGTTCCTGTGCTGTAGCCCCCGTGGTAGCATGGCAGATAGGATGTCGTGTAACTGAACTTCAGCATTGAACATCGCCCACTCAGTTAGGTAAGTAACCTATTTTAACCTAGAGTTAACACAATCCCAGCTCATAACGCTGGAACTTGGGCGTATCGACGCTGGAAGGCCACCATAGCGCGGAGTTTTTCGCCTGCTTCTGCCGTCTACACGTCCTAACATCAGTATCCCCTTCTACGCAGTTCGTTGGCTATGAGAGACGGGAAGTGACGTTAACCTTCTCACCCGACAGCGGATGCCGGCTGTGGCACCGTGTGCGAGTCTTGCGAGAGGTTTCACGCATGCGCCCAGCGGGAGTAAGATATCTTTTCTGGACAGCAAACGATGAGCACGCCCTTTTTCCCCGTCCGTCGGCTCTCTTCGCAAAGCTCGAGGTGCTTTGAGCCCACGGTAACCGCTTACCTTTCGCTGCCCCTCCCGAGCGCTTGGCCGAAGAGCAATGCGGTGTTTTCGTGCATGTTCTTAATACGCAAAGTCGTACCTATCGAAGCCAACGCGAGCGGAGTTCGCCCTCGCTCGAGTCGTCGGGCCCTGCGGTCACGGATCGTGAGAGCATGAAACATAGTTCTGAATGATCGTTTCTCTCAGCTGCATGTCGCCGGGAGCCCTTCGGCCTGCGGAGACGTGCTCGTGGCACCTGTGGGTTGTACTTTCGCCTTTAGTGGGAATAAGCCTCTTTTGCTTTCCCCGCCGCTTCTTGCAGCAGGTGTCTGCAGTTACTGCAGCTTTGGTGTTACTGCAGGGGATAAAAATATTGCGACTTGTTTGAGAGCAGTGCTGTGTACTTGCCGTGCTGCGCTCAGTGCCTTGGCTGTCCGAACGCCCGTCTGCGCCAGCGTAAGTCACGTGAGGCGATGGTGACCGCGGCCCTGTGGCTCGCTAAGGCCGAACCCACGCTAGTGACCGTACTCCTGCGGGATACGTCTACACTAATCTAGCTATCGGGAATTCACGCATGATGACGACGCGTCGACGCATTGCACCGAAGATGACATTACCGACGACCAATTTCTGTGCTTGGCGCTTTCGCTGCTTTTTCAGAGTTGCTTCTTTTACAGTACACAAGTTGGCCTAATCCAGCGCTTCATCTTTTATGCTATGTTGGCATAACCGTCTCAACCTCACATCAATACGAACATATAAAAGGTGATTTAGTAAGTAATATAAAGTGTTTCAAAAAATCAGTTCGAAACACTCTGCAGTTAGAAAAATTCCCTATTTGTGTGTGACCACTACAATTAATTCTTCTGTAGCAACTGGCATTTTAGGATGACCAAAGGCACCAATTAGGACAGTGAATAAGAAAATTAACCTAAATAACTTTTTATTTATTGGCGAGAGAGAGAAACATTCATGAAAAGAAAACTTAAGGTTAACTGGTAGAAGTAACCGGTTTTCTACCCCGCACAGGAGTGGGGAATCAGGATTTAGAAAGAAAGAAAACAAATCAAGGAGAATTGAAGTCCCTCAGTCGAACAACCTACTGAAGCTCTGAAATTTTGAAAGAGCGGCCTCTAGTAATAATATAAATTTGATCAAATTCAACTACTTCAGTGGCTAAACCGATAGCTGCAAGAGCACAAGAACCACCTTATGTTTTGAGGCGTACAGAATAAGTTAGCGTCGTTATAGCAACCACCAACTGACTTTGTTGTATGGGTTTGTGGGCTGCACTTGCTGATATATAGTACGCACGGCACATATACCATAACGAATACCTAAGAACAACACTCTGTAACTGTGTCTTGAGCAATAGAGTCAACTTGTTGCGCTAATCGGGGTATCGCTTTCAGTTTTACCGTTGAATTAGATTGAATTTTATTATGGCAAACTAATTACTTGATTCGCTTTTTAAATATATTAGCTGCGATGGTCTGTTCGAAACAGGAAATTCAATGCTCCTTTTTGACATACCGCCCAACTTATCTGATCGAAAATAATAATTTTACCTCACCAATTTCCTTTTTTATACGATGCCTTTAGCCATTCTATCATATCTGCTGCTACATAACGAGCATTTGGGGAAAACAGTGAGCAATTATCACACCTTGTTGATTTTTTGAGCATTTTGGACACATTTCTCCATACGCGCTGTGTTGGTTCTCACCGATTGGACGCCATTTTTCTGAAGTAGATTTCTCTGGTAAGTGGCCAGTCTTATATTATTCTTGGACAAAAGTGCAAGCCTAGGAGGTTGAAAGAAGGAATTCGTAATTAAATACAATTCTCAACTAAGCCATTCATGATCGTTATTATCAACTAGAAATTTCATAGTCGAAAGGTGTTAAGGATATAACAGTTGAAATCAGGGAGAAATAATCTCGGGCCTCGCACATAACGCGTAAACTGGTTAGCGGCTGGTCATCGAGAGTAACTGACTGGATTCCAACAAAAGGCGAACGTGCGAGAGGGAGAAAGAAAATTATGTTGGCAGATCAGATACGAAGTTTGAAAGTATAACGTGGCAGCAGAAAGCACAGGACCAGGTTGGTTGGCGAAACAGGAAAGAAGCTTTTGCCCTTCAGTCGCGTAGTGAGTCTGCAGCTGATACTGATTATGATGACGATGGTGATGATAAATTGTAATTATGCGTCTCACGTTCATCGCGTCGCACAGTGGCATCACGTCATCAGCCGCATGCATCATTTTAGAATTCTTCATAGGCTCACTGCTCGGGGCCACAGCGCAGCTGGACTTTGTCTTGTTTTCCTCTCTTTAGGCCTAAAAATAATATACAAAAGTTGCGAAAATTTCGAGCCTATCCTCTAGGCTTTGACCGTGATAGCGATATCTTGTCTAGAGTGCGCCCTTCAAATACCTAGTGCATGAATCTTATCGAACTTTCTATGCACCCGCTACGTGGCCTCAAGAGAATAGGCGCAGTAACGTGTGTGCGTTTTGTAGGCGGTGACCTACTTTAAACCATAAAGTCATTATATTATTCACGTATTTTGACGTCCTATTGCAGTATAAGCTTGTACCATGCATCAATACTGGAACATTTGATGGTGTATTGTGAAGCATCTATACAGGATGCGAGGGATTGTAAAGCATGAAAGTTATTTTGACTGCATTAACATGCAGAGGAAGGTATTATCACTGTAATCACAAGCAGACGTGTGGATTTATGGTAGAAAAATCCACTGGCCACATATACGACCCGGATTCCATGCCCACTCGGACTCAGACGACATGGGTTTCATTAATTTAGTTGAATCGTTCTCGATTTTTTCGGTCACGCACAAGATAATAATTTTTCTCTCACAGCCAATGACGCTAACACCGGAATATCTGCGAAACGAGCTTATCAACGCTGTCGTGTAGGAAACCTGATATTTAGTACATGTGCAGATGATTTCTAGATGAACTCTTCTGGTCGAATTCTTTCTGACAGATGAATATCAGAATAATTCCACTGAGTGAACTAGTGAGTGTAAATTGTTCTTTCAATATATATTTCACGCTGATAACATTAATACGTGTTTGGTGGTCTATACACGCAAGATGTATTT
Source organism: Rhipicephalus microplus (assembly GCF_043290135.1). Taxonomy (NCBI): domain Eukaryota; kingdom Metazoa; phylum Arthropoda; class Arachnida; order Ixodida; family Ixodidae; genus Rhipicephalus; species Rhipicephalus microplus. Next base: position 13,075 of record NW_027465392.1, on the reverse strand, counting down.
ACTATAGAAAAACTCACCCAAGAGTCACGATGAAGATGATAATGATGATGATGATGATGATGATGATGAGCCTTCATCTTTGCTGGCACTCGCCCACAAAGGGGCATCGGCCAAGAACCGGGCGGCAGGATCATCAAGTGTGCTAAGTCAAGCGTTCAGGTAGTCTCGTAGCCGTAAATAATAATAACAATAGACTAACAAGGTAATCTTTTTGTTGCCATTATGTACGCACACACGGCAGAGTAAACCTCCCTCTGGCTATAACCTAATGTAATCCCTCCGAGGATAAAATTACTTCCACGTTTGTTTTTCAATCTAGCTTCTCAATTGGTTCGACCAGGTAACTTTTCCTTATATTAGAATATAGTTGACAGGATAAAAAGAAATGATCTATTGATTCTGCTTCCTTGCAAAAGAGACATAACGGAGATGCTGTTATTCCAGCTTTATGTAGGTAGTACGATGGCTGACTGACAAACTCGCACACCTGTCAGCTTCTTCTGCCCTTCGTCTTCTTTCCCTTCATCACCGTAACAATGTTTTAAAATTTTTATGCCCTCACGCTAGACGACACTTCATGCTGATAATCTAAACCAACGCAAGGAGCTTTTTTTTCTTGTTAAAAGCATACCTTATCTATTCTTTATTACTCCATTTTATACATACGTTCAGCATATTACATTTATTTAATGTTCAGGTTTCCGACTACTCACTTTTAACTTTAAAGCTTTCCTTTGATATATAGATTATTTTATACAGGCTTCTTTTTTTCTTATGATAATAAAAATGTGAAAGCGTATCAATTCACAACATCAACTCATATCAGTAAGCACAATAATTTGCTTCAAAGTCATGGAATTTTGCTGCATTCTTTGTGCCACTGGTTCACCTATTTTTTTTTTCGTATATTCATGTATTTTAAATACATTACCAAGAGGCACGCCAAAGTCATATATTTCAATCATTGAAGCAGACAGCAGAGACGTAAGGACTCTACATAAAAAAAAGCGACCACGTAGGCAAGGAGTCAGACATTTTACCTCAGTATTCATCTTACCGCATATAAAGAGGATTTACCAGAAAGCGCGGTGAAACGTTCGCTGGCATGTCTGAAATAAGATTTGGAACGACTTTTCCCCGGATTGAGGAAGGAATCCTCGTGAAATCAGGCGAGCAAGATTATGAAAAGAGGAGAATTGGTGAACATTACTTTTTTCTTATTTTTAGTACAAAAAGTTTACACAAAAGGTATGAATTAAAAAAAAGAAAGCTTCACAGAAAAAAAAAATATGCGACAAGACTGAAACCCGCATTCTCCACGAACGTTTACGACAAGTAATTTTTCCTCTCTCCGATGAAGTTTCATACGCAACTGGGTTCTTTCATCGTTTCTTGACGAGACGTTTACTTAAATAACTCTGATATCGAAAAAAAATAATATAAATATGCCTTCGGAAAGAGCCACACTGAACAGAAAATGATATACATTTCTTCAACTCACAATGCCTCGACATTCGTCATGACATAGCAATGCTGAAGAAAAAGAAAAAAAATGGTGTCTTCAAAATTTTGAAAATTCTCATGTGGCGAAGCGGTTCAGATGAAGAAACAACGAGAACAAAAATGTCAGTCGCTGCTGCAAAGAATATACAGGAAAAATGACCAGCAATCAATAGAGCACACTGCGAGAACTGAGAAATTAGAGACTAAGGCGTAGAATTTATAGATGACGGGCAACATGCGTTTCTGGGTTTCACGTGGTGTTCTTGGCACAGCGGATCAAAGAGCTCGCCTACACGTCTCGCCCCAGAAACGAGAGTCATGCCTCTAGAGCCATTTTATTCAACATAGTTCACATGCTGAACTAGGTCCGGACGCATTTTAGACACACGAAAGTATTAAAGAATCTAAGGTGTATTCGTATGCGAACTCTGAAGCCCAGCCAAGCATTTCGTAAACTAATTCGGCAAAGTCTCATTGCAATGAATCTGCACGCCAACGAGGTAGTACAGGTTTCAGGAATTCAACAAAACTTCAACAACCGGTCTTGTGCTTTCTGGTGCCACGTTATACCTGCGAATATTTAAATCTCATCGGGCCCCCTAACTTTCTTTTTCCCTTTCATGTGTTCGCCTTCTGTTGGAATACAGTCAGTTGCTCGTAATGACCAGTGGTTATCCTGCCTACATGTTACGTGCCCGGCCCATGTCCATTTCTTCTTCTTGATTTGAACTATGATATCCTTAAACCCAGTTTGTTTACTGATCCACTCTGCTTTCTTCTTAGCTCCTAAGGTTATACCTGTCATCTTCCTTTCCATCGCTCGCTGCGTGGTCATCAATTCAAGCTAAACCCTTTTTAAGCTACCAAGTTTCTGCTCCATAGGTAAGTGCTGGCAAGATGCAGCTCTCATATACCTTCCTCTTGACGGATATTGGCAATGTACTAGCGATGATTTGAGGGCTCCACCCCATTCTTATTCTTCTAGTTACATCAATCTCGTGGTTCGGCTCTGCGGTTACTAACCTGTCCTAAGTAGACATAGTCTTTTGAAACTTCAAGTGCACTATTACCTACCTCGAAGCGCTGTTTTCTTCCGAGGTTGTTGTAAATTACTTTCGTTTACTCCAGATTATTTTAAACCTATCTTTCTGCTCTCGTTGTCTACTTCAGTAACCATTATTTTCAATTCGTCCCCTGAAAGACTCAGTAAAGCAATGGCATCGGTGAAGTGCAGGTTACTAAGGTACTCTCCCTTAAGTCTTATCCCCAACTCTTCCCATTCTAGGCCTCAGAAAACCTCCTGTAAACAGGTGGTGATTAGCGTTGGGGATATCTCCTTGTCTTAAACCATTCTGTATTGGTATTCTGTCACTTTCTTTATGGATCACTACGATGGCAGCTAATCCTCTGCAAATTTATTCCAGGATATCTATATATGTTTCGTCAACACACTGATTGCACTGTATCTGCATGATTGCTGGCATCTCTACTGAATCAAATGCCTTCTTGTAATCTATGAAGGCTATGTATAGTGGTTGAGTGTACTTTGAGCATTTGTCTACACCCGATTGATGTTATGAATCTGGTCGATTGTTGAGTAGCCTGTTCGTAATCCTGCTTGTTCTTTTGGTTGATTGAATTTTAATTTTGTTTTGTTCTTTTAGCAATCACCTTAATTGAAGCTTTTTTACGACTAAGAGCAAGCTGATCAGCCTGTAGTTCTCCATGGTCTTGCCCCCTTTCTTATAGATTAAGATGATGTTAGCATCTTTCCAAGATTCTGATACCATCCCTGTCAGGAGACATTTCGTAACAGGGTGGCAAGTTTTTCTAGCCCAATCTGTCTTCCGTCTTCCAGCAAATCAGATGTTACCTGATCCTCACCAGCAGGTTTGACTCTTCGCATTCCCTCCAAGGCTTTCCTGACCTCTTCTGTAATTATTTGCGGGATGCAATCTGAATTTCTGCTAATTTCTAGATTATGGTGGTGGATGTATCGGCTGCTGTATAATTCTCTGGAAACTAACTGTAAAACTTGATAAATATTGTGCTTCAGATCGACAATTATTGTGCCTTTTAGGCTGAAGCAACAGCGAACTGCCATTAGGGGCAAGTATACTCTCTTAACCCGGTGGTATTTTATTACAGTGAAGCCAGATGCCCATTTAACGGAGGTCTTGTGATAAAATAATTCATGGAAAAATAAAGTGATCATCGCGGAAGTTTAGAAAGCTAGAACACTAAGGCCGTTCCATATTTAACCACCACGATAGTAGTGTTCGCAAGCCCTACCATGCACAGCTGCGTCTTTGGTGGGGGCTGCTGGCTTCACAAAAAACTGAGGTGGCAGTTTTCATACCATAAAGATTATTTTTTACTAAAAGTTAACTGAGCACCGTTAGACTTGAAGCGATTATCATCAGCTAGTCTCTACACATTCTTCTCCCCTTGCACACAATGAGAAACATCAGTGTAAAGGTGAACGTATATAGAAACGACACAAATCAGTGAAGAAAAGTAAAAGGGGTTTAAAACAGTGATGGTAATTTTAACCTAAGGCACATGAAATTTGAAATAACTGAACAATTACCACACCCTTCAGTGTCATTACTTGGCTCAATCAAATCACCATAATTTGTTCATACCATGTGTCCCAGGAGAATGTAAGTGGACAGCAAAGAAACGTCAAATCTTATGTTTTCCTTCCTTCCATGTTCACATCTTACCTGCCCCACCTTTTCTTTAACTATAAAAAGAATGGTCAGCTCCCAACGCGTGAAGACAGAAGCAAAAAGTGGAGAAATTTATAAAATAGGAGATAAATAAGAGAGGAACAGTATAGAGATTGAAGATGCTAAATGCAGGTTGGTTACGCTTACCGAAAGAGAAAGGTAATAACAGCGAGCTTTCTTCACCTTTGCTTTATCAAAAGGCTTGCAGATAAGGTGCAGCTTGATAAGAACCTTAAGTCAAATGAAAAGCTTGAACATAAGAAAAGAAGACACGTTAGAGATGACGAAAGAAAAAAAAGAGTAGTAGGGCGTCCAATCTTTTCAATGGTGCCATAATCCAAAAGAGAGCATACTTCTGCGTTGCTGATATGATACGTGCACGTCAAAACGTTCTCGCAGACTTTTCCCCGTGATACCAGATTTATGTGTTTCTCTTTCTATTACCGGCATACTTCATTTTCAGCAGCTTTCACTTCGTCTTCGTTGATCCGTTGGATATTGAGGTTGCCGGACACTCATACGGAGGATTGCGTAGCACTCGTGTTGGATCTTCCTATCTTTATATCGACATGCGTTGTAGAGATGACAGGTTCTGCAGCCTGTACCACCATTATATAAAGACAAAAAACTTTTAATGCTTCTGATTTCATTTTATGCAAGCTTTTTGTTGTAATGCTACTGTCTGTCTGTCTGTCTGTCTGTCTAATAATTGATATGTGGGGTTTAACGTCCCAAAACCACCATTTGATCATGAGAGACGCCGTAGTTGAGGGCTCCGGAAATTTCGACCACCTGGGGTTCTTTAACGTGCACTCAAATCTGGGTGCACGGGCCTACAACATTTCCGCCTCCATCGGAAATGCAGCTGCCGTAGCCGGGATTCGAACCCGCGACCTGCGGGTCAGCAGCGAGTACCTTAGCCATTAGACCACCGCGGCGGGATCTATCTATCTATCTATCTATCTATCTATCTATCTATCTATCTATCTATCTATCTATCTATCTATCTATCTATCTATCTATCTATCTATCTATCTATCTATCTATCTATCTATCATTCATTCATTCATTCATTCATTCATTCATTCATCCTACTGAGAAGCGTAGTATACGCTGAACACTTGCAAGGAATTTTGCGCCAATCATTCATGCAGTGGCTGATGACGATGAGAAATTATGCCTGAAGTGGGTATGCGCCACAGTTATTACGGGAATAAGTACAAGCTTTTGTAATGGGTTGGAGCATTGGACGACCCGCTCGTTACGCTATTCGCATAGTGTGATGACGGTTGTTTTTTTTTCACTGTTTTAAAACAAGTTATACGTTGTATTAACAAGATTGCCTTTCCCGCAATCAAGCTGGAGCGAGGTGTTCAGTGATATGCACGAAGATGGGCCACCATGAAGGTGACTTCGTTCCGACGCAGTAGCACAAGGCAGCGTCCCAACCTGATATCCGACAAACACAGGCCACCATTGTCCTTCAGTGGCACGGGTCGACTTGGTGGCTCCGAGGATGTCTAGCTCCGTGCTAGACGCTGGAGGTAAGCATCATGGCCCAGGCTAACTTCTTCACTGTGAAAACATGGCTTTTGCACTGAAACGTAGAGTGGCAATGTTAAATGTTCGAGGTCTTGCTGCCAAGCGGAAACAGAGCCAAGTCTACAGGCTGCTCGTGGTACATGATCTGGACGTACTAGCTGTACAAGAAACAAAAGCAGACGGAGAGGAAGAGACCCGGGGCATGGTGCTGAGTTTTACGGCGCGTCACTGCGCAATTGTAAGTCAAGCAATAGGCACATCTGCAGGCTGTGTCTTGTTCATTAGAAAGTTACCGAGTCTGGTAGTGCAAGATACCTTAAATTGCCCATCTGGTCGATTAGTTTTTGTTATTTTTGAATTTAATGAATGCCAGTGGCATATTGCGTGTATTTATGCACCAACCATTTGCGAGGAACTCTCACTTTTTTTTTCAAAGCTAAAACAGTACTTCACTTTCTGAAAGAAATCTCTATTGGTGATTTTAACTGCGTCCTCAACGGGCGAGATTGATCAAACGGACGCGACATGTACGATAAATGTAGTAGAATGCTAGCAGATATACTTAATTCAAGTTAGAAGTAGTAGGACGTTAGCGGACATAGTTACTGAATTCGAGTTAGAAGCCGTGGGCAGCTGTATGAAGGAGCACGGGAAGCGCATTTCACACATTTTCAGGGGAACAGCCATGCACGCCTATTGTATTTACGTGTCGCTTGAAATAAAATGCCACTGTAAGACATACGCCGTCTATCCAATACACTTCAGCGATCATTGTTTAGTAACATATGATATGAGAGCGAAAACAAAAGGTGGAACGTTTTCATGGAGCTGTGGAAGATGAATGCTACTTTGATCGCTGACAATATTTCTTAGATAAGGTAATGAACTGCATCAACTGAATAAAAATGGATGATGAAGTTAAACTTACAGAACAAAGGGAAGAGTTCAAGCAGCAAATAAAAATGAAAACTACTGATTGTTCTTGCGCATTGAGTAACGAAAGGAAAACGAAAGAAAAAAAGCTCCGAATAATCTTGGAAAGACTAATTGACTTGGAGTGTAAATAACGGAAGAGTAGAAAATTGACACAGGCAATAATAAGCACAAACTTGCAATGCATGATGAGGAACGCTACTGCGGTGCCGCTTTCTGAGGCTTTAGCTGCTCTTTTATTTGCTCACGCTCTTTTACTTGCCGTATTGAAGTACATTAGTGTTGGTAAGATAATTATGGACGTTGTAGCCATGGTATATTGAAATGGTAGTACAAGACTAATATGGTAGTACAAGCCACATAAACTGGGGTAAATGCCTCGGCTTTTGGCATGGATATTGGCCTTCAACCCCAGACTTTTCCACACCTATTAAAAATGAACAAAAACGACAGTTAAATCTCTCGGAGTTCCACTTGAGTCATACAAAAGTACTGACGAATATTGGACACAGCGAACAAAAGAAATTAAAAAGAAAGCGAATAGGTGGAATGCAACTTATCTGCCCATGTTGGCTATAGCTACTGCATGCAACTGGTTTTTTGTGTCTAAGCTATGGTATGTGATGCAAGTGCTGTACTGTTCCCGAATAAATGTGCAAAAATTACAGTGGGTGTTTGCAATATATGTGTGGGGGCCTAACTTGGAAAGGTGCAGTCGCACGAATTTGTTTAGACGGGTGAAGTGTGGAGGCCTTGGGCTAGGACATCTGTTGAGCAGTTATTAAATATGCTTCTCTTTTTCCACGAGACAAGAAATCCTTTCTTACTAACAGTGTGTCAAACAAGACTAAGTAGACTATTGCCTCAGTTTGTAGTGACCACTCCATGTTACCACAGGGGTTTTGAAAGGATACATAAAGGAAGTTGTGGCTAGCGTGTGGTGTTTGTGTGTTCCTTTTTCGACTGACTACCTGCGGTCTGTTGGAAAGAAAAAAAAACAGTACAAAAATTTATGTGGCACTATGCTTCAAATCCCACAGTACAGAGCGCTATATACAGCACGCAAGGGTCAGAATGTACTTAAACGAGTTAATAAATTGCCGGCAGCTTCAAGTAGAAAAACTTTCTTTTTTAAATTACACACCGGAACACTTTCTGTGAGAACTTCCTAGAGGAGCATGGGTTTTATATGCCTTGGGGATCTCACTGCCTAATCTGCAACGAACCGGAAACTATTGACCACGTTTTGTGTTCTGCACCTTATCACCTCAGAAACAGGTGCGCACCCCGTTTTCCAGGATAACTGCCAGATAGCGCTCATGTCTCACGTGTGACGTGACTTGATGGGCTCGTTCGCCTCCGCTGCACGCTCGGGCACTCTACCGCAGAGCCTTCATAATACCCATTCACCTATTTTTTTGCAAAGAAGATCAAATAAACATTTTGTTCACTCTCTCCAGACGCAAGACTATCGTCTTTCGATGACATCTGCCGTGTAAGTTGCAGATACGGGGCCATTTCTTTAAATCTATGAAACAAGCTTGCGCATCTTTTTATAGGTTTGACCAACCTCCTTCCACGCGCAGTGACGTCCACTTGGTGATCTGCAACGTTGACTTTATTTCCGTGTGTTGAGAGCTGCTTTTGACCAATCGAAGAGCTGCGTGTTGCGTCATGTCGTCGACCGTCGAGTTGACTTCCCTGTGCGCGGAAGGAGGTTGGTCAGGTGTAGGAAAAATGCGCGAGCTCGTTTGGGGGTGTAAAAAAAGTCGAAGCCTGTTGACTGGTCCTTTGAGCCGATCTCGTCATCGGGTCCAAATGGAGTCGACATCATCCGTCATCTGAAGTCATTCAGCATGTGTGAGCCGTCGATTTATCGTTTCTTTTGGGAATACGTGAAAGCATTCTGTCCACAGTGGCTTGCACGATGTTGGTTGTTTTATTAGAAGAGATAATTTTTTTTTTTCACTCGCACCTCTTTCTTCTTCGCATTTTGGTCACTGTACACATAGTATGAGATACATCATGCCACCCCAATTTCGTTTTTTCTTTCCGTTACTAAAGGCAAAATTTAGGGTGTCGGCTTTGTGGTTGACGCGGGTTTGATGAAAAGGTGAAAATTTAGCGTGCCATGCAGAAAAAATAAGAGAGAAAAGTAAGAATGTTATAATGTTCTGGTTGCGGCAATTGAAGCGTTTGGCATCAGTAACTCCAATTCATTGAAGGGAAACCGGATAATTCAAAAGTTGCAACTACGCAAGAAGTCGGAGAAAACTAATTACTACAACTCACTTTAGACTTACGCAAATTGACACAGAGATGGAAGCTGTTTCAGTCCGCTCGTTACGCATCGTAATTACTGTCTTGATTGGTGTAGGGAAACCACCCAGGTGGTTCAACTCCGGAGGACTATGCTAGTGTAGCGTGCGGCTTGGCTAACTATATAGCACGGATCATCTTACGAATCTGACGGCATTCGTGCAATTGTATTTTATGTTATCTGACAATGCAAAGGATGGCACATCATTCTATTCATTCAATTTATTCATTCATTTGTTCATTCGTTGATTAATTTATTCGTACGACACTTCAATGGGTCGGTGATATTCAGCAACAAGCTCCGGAGTGGCACTAGGTTACGTGCACTAGGTGTGGTATTCTGAAAGAGTCCGCCTTGTGAACTGTCCGCTTCAGTGCATGCACATTGAATATTACTCAGGAGGCTCTATTGATTATCGCTAATTTTTAAACTCTGTCGAGTCAGGTTGTGTTGCAGGAAAGTTCATTTAGTACAGTTTACGACATTCACACATATTGAACTGTGAGTCAGCGATGGCTTATCGGGATTTTAATAACTGTCGCATGATTATTTGACTGCTGGGCTGCTATGACTGAGGTATGCCGTGTGTCATGCATAGAAATTGATCATCATCCTGAACCTGCACGCAATCTACCATTACCCAAGCTACTGATGGTTAACAGCGTAAGCTGCAACGTTAATTTCTTAGTCATTGTTCGCCTCCCGCATGCTCTATTGTTAACTTTTAGTGGTCCAGTGTGGTGAGTGGAGCGATTTGCCCAGTTTATGTGGCACATGTAGGAATTTTACATTGAAGCATTTATGGTCGAGGTTTCTCAGAAAGAGAGAGAAGACACGGATTTAAATAGTATAAAAAAGAAAGCAAACATAGCCATGTTTATACGGTATAGTATAGCAAAAGGCAGGAAAAGAGAAGTGAAATAATAAATGCCTAGTCAAATCAGGCCGAGCTTGGTACCATGCCAGCCCTGTTTTGTTCCACCCTTGCGCGAGATAGTGCAAGTTATGATAATTTTTTCAGATGCCTTAATTAGTTGCCCAACGTGCCATCCAGCTGACGGCACTGTGTTCACGCGATATTCCAGAAAATCGGCCCATTTCACGGATTTCCGGGTTGCTCAGGAGACCGATGTCGAGGGGGTGCAACGTTACCCGCGTCCCGACAACAGTCGCATTACAGAAGCCTCCATTACTACAGAATCGCACATCAAGAGTATTTCCCATTCAAGAAAAGTGTTTTGGCACCGAAGAATAACTTGACTTCAGTTACAATCAGCTAAGGCATAGTCGCGAGCCAAAAGCAAAACAGCGTACGCGGGATCATGTACGTAGATTGAAAAATGATAGAGCCAGCGTTACTCTTATGCTAGTAAGTACGCTGGGCTGCTAACGCTTGTTGGATTCAATAACTTTTAATGTGCATAAGTCTTCGTGATTGTAATTTGTAAGGCACCAATGCAACAAAAGACATGCCATACTATTTCATAACTGCACCTTCTTTTCTCTTACTCGCTTCAGAAAATTTTCCATCGTAAGGAAGTGGTTTGGAATCGTACTCGTTAACTAGAAAGACGCATGTGTTCGAGAAAACATGGTAGTTAGTCTCGGCTTCTGCCAAGTGGCCACGCTATTAACGACCGCTTCATCGCTCATTCCTCCCCCAAGTGGCGAAAGGCGGCATGTGACGATCGCCTCCTTAAATAAGCGCCATCACGTCTTCGCATCGCAAGCTGAGTCCATCTGTTACTTCGTCACGCACACGCCACTATCGCCTGCTGTTTTTCAAACGCGAAAAAAAAAAGGGGGGCGTGATGAACAAGCACCTCCCACGTGCCAGTAGTATACGCGGCCATTATGCGTTCATTAATAAAGATTATGTGCAAGAACTTAATTTTATGACCTGTTAATGACACTTCGAACAGTACAAGGCGTGAAGGGGCGTGTTTGTACGTTACAATCATTTTTAACCTGTCATTGCGTGTCATTGTTATGGTTTCTTCACAAAATGGCTCCTCAGTGTATGCCTTAACCGACTGGCGGGGGCACAAGAAATCTGGAAGTGATAAATTTTGATGACGCAATGTTAATGGTTAACCGCTGCTCAGGAAATGAACTAGGGCGTGCTCTTTCAACGAACATACCTAAAGAAGGATTCTCAGTGAAGACAATCTCTAACGTACTGGCGCTTCAGTGCAGTCTTTTCTGCTCTAGTTGCAAAATTGTGTGACGAACAGTGAGGAGAATGTGAAAGCGTGTGTGAAGGGACGGTGAAGTATATCCGATACTTGGTGTGCTAAGGTTAGGAGAATGCTTGTGCTCGATTGCTACTGGGACCATAAGATTTATTCTTTACATTCGTCCGGTCAACGCTGCCTATGCAGGCAGCTTTTACTTAACGCTCGAGAGTTAAAGCTACCCTTGTGTGTTCTCGCCGTTCCTGGGTAGATATAAATTGTTTATTACGTGTGGCACATACCCACATACTAGTGGCACATACCCGCCCCCGGGTGTGTGTCACTGTTTTTTATAAAGTGTTTGATCACGTAGGCGACGAGATTGTGACATTACTCATGTCATGACCATCGATTTGTATTTGACAACCCATCTTTCGTTCCCGTACTAATTTCGGTTTACCCCAAGTTAAGGAGATAATCATGAGAGCACGCCGACGTAGGCAGATAGATAGATAGATAGATAGATAGATAGATAGATAGATAGATAGATAGATAGATAGATAGATAGATAGATAGATAGATAGATAGATAGATAGATAGATAGATAGATAGATAGATAGATAGATAGATAGATAGATAGATTCTAAACGTGCTTGCAGTACGCAAAAGAATTCTTCGCCTTTAAAAGTGCTGCTTTATGAAGAGGTGCTCCTATATTTAAATCTGCTGTACCATGGGGTACCGTGGCAGATGAATGAAAACTTCAGCTCTTGAAGTGAAAAATACGCTTGAGACTCAGTGGCTTGAAGTATGGTAATCATTAAATGAATGCGTGGGAGGCACTTAGAAGGTACGTAGACTTTCCGTAAGATTAAGCAGTCGTGGGTCTACTCAAGATGCACAGAAACATTTCTCAGAGCGAGATCAAAGCAGTTGCTCAGTTGTGCACTCTGAACTCTAGCCTCTCTCTCTCCGTGGGTTGCACAACGTTTACAACCTGGCTAACCTCCTTAAATTGTCTTTCTCTTCCTATAATGACTATAAACTGGCTGCTCTTATCTAAATCACCACTAAGGCCACACATTCCCGTTTATTTCGTAACATACTACATTTTCACATATGCATATGAATGTCACATCTACTGCTAGATATGCGTATAAGGTTATAGTATATAGACGGCTACATAGATCTATCAATGATAGGGGCCTGCACGGAGATTAGGAAAACACGAGTAAGCAATATAAACTTCTTACGTTAGTGAGCCTGCATTCCCGAGGTAGAGCATTGCAACGTAAGAGAAAATTTGCAGCCAGTGTTAAACGCAACTTAGTAATATAGGTCACAAGCGTTGCTGAAACCTTGATTTAAAGATACTATGTGTATGAACAACCGTAAAACAACAACCGTACTCTGATGCAAGAGTAGGCGTATTATAAAGAAACGTATTTCGTCACTCTGCCGTTAAAGCGAAGCGTGTCCTCGCAGTAATAGAAAGCTTATTGTACATTGATGTACGAGGGGTCGCACAATCTCTATTGGTGTACAGAAAATATACTACTGCTTTACGGGGACGCAGCTATGTTAACTCTTGATGACACATCGTCATCTTTACACATAACATTAATGAGTGTGATTAAAGCTTTAAGGCAGTTATATTAGCTCACATACCCCTATAGATACAGCGTATGGCGGGTCAAGCGCATAAATTGCGTCAGCATGCACGTAATCAAAACAGGTTCTCTATATGCACATTTTCATAGAGTCATCATTTGAGGAGAAAAATGACAGGCTCTGCACACCATGATTATAGGGTAACCTAAAAAAGTGCTCCTGCGTACACAGCTAAATGTGATTCAGGAAAACCAGAGGCA
>NW_027465391.1:0-29154 GCF_043290135.1 Rhipicephalus microplus | reverse complement strand
CTCTTCCGAATTGCCATTGCTGGCTCTTCGTGGCTGTTTGTTTTCCTACAGGTAGCCCTTCATGAAAGCACTTCAGGTACGTTAGCCTCCCTTTCGACTAAACACTTCCATTCGGTAGCATTTTACAACCTCCTTTTAACACTTGAAAGCGGGACAATTTACGCGGGTCGAATACTCTGCATGTTTTCTCATGTAACATTGCTTGCAAACATAAAATGGGTGACTGAATGCAGTCATCTTAGATAAAGGTGATCCCGCTTAGTATCTGAAGCCTGATCAGCTGGCCTTTTTATATTACTTTTTAAAGTTTTTCCACTTGTACTGTTAATGTTGTAAGGTGCCCCGAGGCACAAGAACGTAACGAACAACGCTGCTCAGGTCCCGAGGTACAAGATTGAGTAAACCTGATAGGAAAATTGAAAGAGGTGGCAAAGCACAGTGGTATTTTGTCCTAAAAGAGTATGTATAAGACGCAGCTTGGAAAAAAAATTGTTCCTGTATTCTGTGTCCTTCATTGCTTTTTTCATTTCATTGTTATTCGTTTTACAATATTTCCATTTCTCTTTCTTGCCTCTGTTTTTATTAACACGAAAACTTTTTATGTAGCGGTCAACCATGGCTCCACTAACGTATTTGTAACTGTCCTGTCGTAAATGTTTGCTTCCTCACACATATACCGCTGTAAAATATACACTATCAGACTGCGAAGAAAAACCAAAAACCAAAATGAAAAGATCCTGTCGCGTGCCGTCGAAGCAGCAACCTCTCGATTCGCAACGCGTGGCGCTAACCACAATGCCACAGAAAGTAGGTTGTCGAAGACGTTAACTTCAAGCCATTTATATGCACCATACACCGTTTGGCGGTCTTAAGGGATCCGAAACTTTAGTGCGCTTTCGTTATCAGTATCCGGACGACGCGACGGGCTCGCGTTGGGCGCGCTCTAAACATCCAGGCCTCCATGGAGCGTGGTTTCTCCGGCGCGCGTGCTTGTCAGACTCGTAATTTGGGATAGGAAGAAGGTCACTTCGCACGCTGCCGCACTAGCTGTGCTTATGAAAGGAGTGTGGTGCTCACACACGACGAAGTAAGAATTGTGGAAGTTGTTCGTGCTGATTCTGTGTATACTTGTGCGTTGGCTTCTTGCGTGTTTCTTTCTGTATGAAACGCACGCTTTGATTCTCTAGCTGTGACACTTGTCAGTCCGCGCTTATTCTGTGTGTGTTCTATTTTCGTGCGTGCTCTCTGCTTGAGGTGTGCGCTGTTCAAGTTTCTAGCTGCTGGTCGTTCTTCACGCAACTTTGAAATTTATTGAGGTAGTTGAAACAATGAACAATAAACGTTCCACTAGCTCTGTAAAGACACGTTTCTCTTTCGTGTTCCCCTTATTCTTAGATAAAGGAATCAGCGAAGTTTTTGTACCATAGTTGTTTGCCGGACTGTTATCAAATTTTGACACAACATTTTCCAATTCTTCTGGATCACCATCTTCTTATTCTCGAACTCCCACCGAGGGTTTCGGTCGATCCACACCTCATTGCAGACAAATTTGTGAGGCGTGCGCCAGCGCTGTCTCGCGTAATGAATTGAGACAGGAAGAGAAAGAGGAAAGAGCATGTGATGAAACTCTTTTGCAGAGGTGTTCCCGCCTACGTGTTTCAAGGTTCCACAATCAATCATTTTTTTTACGTAGAACAAGTGGTTTTCTTTTGCTGTATTTAGAGTTGTTGGCTGGTAGACTTGTTCAATCAGTATTTGGATGAAGCGTTGTAACAGAAAGAAACGGTGGCGCAATTGCTGCATTCTTCTTGCGTGCTCCAACTTGCTTGCATCCTTCCACTACCACTCCATGTATTCTGTTTCTCTTTGAAAGAGTGAGAGATACGGAGATAAAAACATAAATTAGTTGTGCCTGGTGAGAACTGTCTTTCGTGCAATTGATGAAATACTGAAGCCTCGAATCCACACACACGCGTCGGCTCTTCTTTGCTGCTTGACTTTATTGCTTCATTTCTACGTGTACGTACAGTAAATACTTTGATCATGGATGCCGTTTAGGCTGTTTGCACAACTTAAATAGAACAAGCTTAAAGTTTTGGAGCCTAATAGATTACTTGTGAACAATCATCTTTTCTTTTAAGAATATTAGGAGTGCTTTTTTTCTCACTCAATAGCTGCGTGCTGCGTGCGTCGGCATTCCGTTAAGTCACTGGACATCTAATTGCGACAGCAAATGTATGGACATTTTTAACAGGTCTTGGGGGCCAATGTCGCCGTTAAGTGCCATAGAAAGTACAAACTGATTTTATCACCCAGCGCATCGTACATTCTGCCTGCGGGAAGTAGGGCACGAGTTGGGGTGACGAACGCGGCTGAAGCAAAGATCAAACGAGCCCACCCATATCCATCGCCTCGCATGCGATGAAATCCTCACGCTCGTTAGAACAACCATCGAATGATGGAGCAAGAAACAAATAGTGTGCCCGTTTTTATTGAGCTTGAAAAAACGCGAGCGGAGCAAGGGGAGGGGGAGAGGGGTTAATTCAAGTGGAAAAGGTGTACTTTGATTTTGGTCGCCATTGCGGAAACGCCCTATCTCGCTAGCCATAAGCGGGCGGCTTGTATACATTTCTACGTGCTGCACTTTCATAGCGAAAAAGGTGGCAGAAGTGTCACTGGGGGGGGCTGTATTACCTTACACCGGCGTTTTGTAGAGTTGCGTGAGATCGGAACCTTTGTGGATTCGCGTAACATTGCAATTTGCTGTTATCGCATTCATTGCTTCACTCTTGTTATGGAAGTGGGGCATTTGTTTAAAAAAAACGAAGCCGTTTAGGTAATTGTTCCTTGTCTGGTGAACCAAAAAACTCGATTGGGTACGGCCGCAGTAATTGGAATATCCCACTACTGAGGGAAAACGAAATCAAATTTCTTCGCGAAGGGAAACTCCGTCGTGAGTAAAAAAAAATTGTCATAATGAGCAGTGCCCAAACATGGTCACGCCCTTTTTTTGTTCTCTTCTATATCTACTGCTGGGCTTTGCGAACATATGGTTTGATTAGCCCGGATGGAGATGGAATAATGGGGGTGGCCGAGAAAATCAGCTCAATGAGAAAGGAAGAAAATTAGGAAGAGAAAGAGAAGCAGATGTAATGAATGTAGTGGTAATGCGGCTTGAGTAACGAAGGCAGTGTACATTCGACTTGACCAAGGGAAAAGAGAAGGACGATGACGATATAAATAAATGAAATGAAGATATAAATTTAGGCAGACCAGACATACGAAAAAATGTCAAAGAGAGAAAGAAATATAAAAAACAGACACAATAAATACATTGAAAGAGAGAGGGAGAGGTAAATAAAGACAAGGATAAAGCAGTGAGAGATGGAGAGAGAGAGAAAGGAAAAATGTTAGAAAACGTATGAAAGAGAAAAACATTCGACGTTGAGATGAAGAAAAAAAGAGGAAGAGACAGGGAAAACAAGTCGATTGAAAAATTAAGAGAAGAGACAAATGAGAAAGAAAAAGCAAAGAGAACAAAAGCGACGAAGGCCCCCAGCTCCACCCTTGTTTAAGCCTTGGCACCACTGATGCAAAGCTTCCTTAATTAATTTTTTTCAAATATTCCCATAAGCTAACACCGCTGTGAGTAAGCGAATGACGTATAGGCTCTGGAGACCTATTTCTTTACTATTACGCTGAAAGTAACTTTCACTGTCATATACATAGGCAAAAAGTCTGAGTTATTCCCGATGGCAATTGTTTCCTTCTTTCCGTTAATTAGCGAGAGGTAGCATTAGATTCGTAACCCTATTCACGCATTTTTGTTTACTAAAACCTATAGCTGTTCGTGGATTCATGGATTACTTCTGCAATTTTTTTCTCGAGTAGTGCTTTACTATCACACTCGATTTCGACTGCATTTGTTCTAATTTTTAAATGCAATTACCGTTTAGTTAGTGCGATGTCAGACAGGAAGGCATAAAATTAGTAGGGGAAAACTCTCCTCATGAGGACTCGACTTTGAAATGGACCCTGGAACTTATTTTTCTCCGCACCAAACACATTCAGCGTAATATGACCGTTTTCTTCACTTTTCATTCCAGTACGTCTTTCAATATTTTTCAAAAATAAGTCTTTTTTATTTGATCACTTTGAAAGATTTATTTGTCCTACGCATGTTTTTATTTCTGAAGGCTCATTAAGTATATAGATGGTATTCGCGCCAGCTGCACTTGACACAACACATTCCTGGTTGCGAATTCCTGATTGCAAAGAAAAAGGATGAACAAAGGCTTATTGTTCTAAAGGCTCACAATTCTTCGACTACCTCGGAGTTTTCTGTCGTCGCTCAGAGCTATACTATTAAATCCGAAAGTACTTAGAGCTATAGTAAGGCTAGTCTAGTCCTTATTCAGAGGATTACAAGAAGACACACACTAGTTATATGGGGACGAGTACAATGTGCTTACCATACGATGCGAGACATCCAACACGAAATAAGTTCAGTCTCCTTAAAGAAACACTGCATCCTGCCTTATAAATTTTTTACTTTCACCATGTCTCCAGTTATGTTTTTTAGGGACGAAGCTCTTTACGCTGTGGCTCAGTTTCTCTTCTATATTGCGTTGTAGTAACCATCTCTTACTTCTCACAATGTTAACTATGACGCTGCGCTTCTGCTGTACCTAAAGTGACTACTAGATGGCGTGCCGGCTCTTGGTTTAGTTTGATAGACATTTGATAAGATTGCGGACAGACAGGCAGAAGGACATACATACATACATACATACATACATACATACATACATACATACATACATACATACATACATACATACATACATACATACATACATACATACATACGTACATACATACGTACATACATACGTACATACATACATACATACATACATACATAAATACATACATACATACATACATACATACATACATACATACATACATACATACATACATACATACATACATACATACATACATACATACATACATACATACATACATACGTCGGAGCTAAATGAGTAGCCGGCGCCATATTGGTGCGCCAACATCTCCTTATAGATCATATCAATAAAAAAAAATGTCGGAGCTAACACGGGAAAGATCCAGCCCTGACAGTGTTCAGTTTTCGAACTGATTTTTTTTATTCGCGCTGCACCCGCCACGCGGCCCAAATGCCAACTTCTTCCTTGACGAGCGGCGCTTTGAGGCGCTACAGGGCTCCCCCCCCCCCCGTAGAGCGAGAGCCGTAAGAATCACGAGAGGAGTCGCCCAGTGGGCATGCTTGGATGATGGCATCCACATTTAGATTGAAACCCCGCGGCCGCGAGAGCGGCGATATACGCAGGTTTCAGTTGATCAGCAGCCACGATGTCTTCACGGCCATTGATGTCCAGCGTGGACGTCTTAGGTGTACGATGGAGTACGCGGAATGGGCCATCATAGGCTGGTGTTAGTGGTGGCCGTATTTGGTCACGCCGAACGAAGATGTGACTGCAGTCATGCAGATCCTGACTGACGAAGACAGACTGGGGGTGTCGGTCGGCAGGGATCACAGGAGCAAGGTCCCGAAACGTGGTGCGCCGCTCTCGAATGTACGTGGAGGCATCGTGAGTGGAAGGTGGCGATGATGGCTCGAAGAATTCTCCTGGAAGACGCAGGGAAACGCCATAGACTAGTTCGGCTGATTAGCAGCCGAGATCCATTTTCAATGCTGATCGGATGCCCAGAAGTACGAAGGGGAGGTGGTCGAGCCAACGTTCCCTTGGCTGTTGAGCAGTGAGGGCAGCTTTCAGTTGTCGATGAAGCCGTTCGACCATACCATTGGCGGAAGGATGGTAGGCAGTTGTGTGGATGTGTCGAATGCCCAGGATATTGGCAAGTGCGGTGAAAACGGCGGATCAAAACTGGCGACCGCGATCAGTGGTGGCGACAGAAGGGCATCCAAAGCGTGACACCCAGCCGTTTGTGAAAGCCTTGGCAACTGTTGGTGCTCTGATGTCGGAAATGGGAAATGCTTCCGGCCATCTGGTGAAGCGATCCACACAAGTCAGCAGGTAACTGGCTCCTTGCGATGACGGAAGAGGACCAACGATGTCGAGATGAACGCGAGAAAACCTTGCGTCTGGAGGCCGAAACGGGGATGTTGCCGTGACAGTGTGACGGTGAACTTTAACGCGCTGGCACTCAAGGCAGGTTTGCGCCCAGCGTCGGACATCAGCGTTGATGCTTGGCCAAAGGAAACGAGATGTGACTAGCTTCTGGGTCGCACGAATGTTGTGCAATTGATCAAAAATTGCACGACGAAAAGCTGAAGGCACGAAGGGCCGAGGGACACCAGTAGACGTTTCGCACGTTATTAATGAGGTAGAAAATGGAAGCGGGCACTCCGTGAACGATAGAGACGTGGATGAAGAGCGAAAAAGATGCAGCTCAGGATCGTTGCTTTGGGCAGCTGCTAGCTCTTCCATGTCTAGTGGTGGCTGGGTCGACAAGGCATCGATGCGGGATAGTGCATCAGCAGCAGCATTTTCCGGCCCATGTACGTGTCTGAGATCCACAGTGAACTCGGAAATAAAGCATAGTTGATGGATCTCCCGTGCAGTATAATTGCTGTGATTGCGATGGAAGGCAAACGTCAGGGGCTTGTGGTCTCTAACGTCGTAAAAGTCCCGGCCCTCCAATAAATGACGAAAATGTTTGATGGCGAGGTATACCGCGAGGAGTTCTCGGACAAATGTACTGTATTTTGCCTCTGGTGGCTTTGGTTTTTGCGAGAAAAACCCAAGGGGCTGCCAACGGGATACGTGCTGCTCGAGAACTGCGCCCACTGCCACGCTTGATGCATCGGTGATGAGAAGAATAGGGGCATCAATGACGGGATGTATGAGCATGGTAGCGTCTGCCAGAGCCTTCTTGGCAGTGCCGAAGGCAGATGCAGCGTCATTGGGCCACTCCAGTGGCGCAGCCGGGTCTTTCTTTTTAGCCAATAGGTCGGTCAAGGGCTTTAGGAATGTGGCGCACTTTGGAAGAAAGCGGCGATAGAAGTTTAGTAGGCCCGAAAATTCTCGGAGTCTTTTCAGTGAAGTCGGGAGTAGAAAGTCTTCAATAGCCTTCACTTTGCTGGCGAGTGGTTGCATACCCTTTGGAGTGACAAGGTGGCCTAGGAACTCTATTGTAGCGACGTCGAAGAGGCACTTATTGGGATTAATTACGAGGCCGTAATCATCGAGGCGGTGGAACAGGGTGCACAGGTGGGCTTAATGCTCAAGGCCGGATGAGCTTGCTACAAGGAGGTCATCAAGGTAGGCAAATACGAAATCGAGACCTCGCATGACCTTGTTGATAGTGCGCTGAAAGGTCTGTGCAGAGTTGCGCAATCCAAGAGGCATCCTAACATATTCAAACAGACCAAATGGGGTGGTGATGGCCGTCTTCGGAATGTCGGTGGGTTCTACAGGAATCTGATGGTAAGCCTTCACTAAGTCAATCTTAGAGAAGATTGTGCACCCAGCCAAATTCGATGTGAAATCCTGTATGTGAGGATGTGGATAGCAGTCTGGTAAGGTGTGGGCATTGAGAGCGCGGTAATCCCCACATGGTCTCCAGTCGCCAGGATCTTTCTTCGGCACCATGTGGAGTGGCGAGGCCCAGTTGCTGGAGGAAGGCCGCACAATGCCGAGTTCAAGCATGTGCTGTAACTCACGGCGGGCGATGGCGAGGCGTTCTCCAGATAGTCGACGGGGTCGTGTATAAACGGGAGGTCCAGTGGTCACAATGTGGCGAGTGATGGAATGCTTCACCGGTGACTCTCTGGTGTGCGGCTTCGTGATGCTGGGAAAGTCGGCGAGTATTTTTGCATACGGCGAAGCAGGTGTGAGAGCTCGCAGGCCCGTTGGCGAGGAAGTACAGAGTACAGCGTTGGTGGAGAGGCGGGTGTTGAGATCAATGAGGTGATGAGCATGCATGTCCACAGCAAGGTTGAAGAACTGAGGAAGTAAGCTCCAAGAACAGCTTGCGAGACGTCAGCGAGGATGAAAATCCAGCGGAACGTACGGCGTAGTCCAAGGTCAAGTGTAAGAGGGCGTTGGCCGTATTTGCGAATGGCGGAATTGTTGATCGCTTGGAGTGGGCAGGTCTGTTCGTTGCGACGGCGATCTGCACACGAGGCCGGGATGACGCTAACCTGGGCTCCTGTGTCGACTAGGAAGCAAACGCCAGTGATCTTATCAAAAACATAGAAAAGGCGGCATGACTTTCGACCAGTACCACTTGCCGCTGTCAGTGGCCGGTAGTCACATTTCCCGACCAGGAGCACGGGCGAGTGCACTTGCGAGCAGAGGCACCGAATTGGCGGTAGTACCAGCACACGGTTGAGGATGAAACGTCCCGCGGCGCGTCGGGTGGCCGAAGTTCCGGAGAACGGGGTGGGGTGTCGAGAAGCGACTGTGTATCTGGAACCTGGATGACGGTGGACGATGCGCAGTTACAAAGTCATCGAGGCGCCTGACAAGGGCGTCCAAACGGTTCTCGATGCTGGCGAGCGCCGGGTCTGCAGCGGTGGCCGGTGGCGGTGTGGTAACGGCGTTGAGGCTATGTGCCCGCGAGTAGTCCGCCACTCGGTCAGCCATTTCAGCGAGTGTGTCTAGTGGTACATCTCCTGCAGCTACGAGGACCGGGACCATGCTCTGCGGTAAGCACTGGAGGAACAACTCACGTAACAGCTTCTCCTCTTGAGGGGCGGAGGGGCCGCCAAGGAGCTGGCGCATGCGTCGCAGGAGCTGTGCTGGGCGACGGTCACCGAGCCCTGTAGCCGTGATGAGCTGTTGGAGTCTGCTGTGTTCGGACTCAGGCTTGCGGGAAATGATAGCTGCCTTCAACGTGTCGTAGGGATGACTCGGCTGCGGCGACGCTAAAATATCAGCTAAGTCGTCGGCTTCGTCCGGAGGTGAGCAGGATACCAGATGCCAGTGCCTGGTCTGTTGGCTGGTGATTTGCCGTAGACGGAAGTGTGCCTCGACCTGCAGAAACCATGTGCTGGGGCGGTTGGGCCAAAATGGTGGCAGGTTGACATGTTGAATCGCAGCGACTGCAGCACCGCTAGGTCTGGCGTCTTCTTGGGCGTCAGGACCGGTAGAATTGGTGGCAGAGCCGGCGGGATCCATGCGGGATGATCGGGGCAGTGTGTCCTTTATCGGGTCACCATTAACTGTCGGAGCTAACACGGTAAAGATCCAGCCCTGACAGCGTTCAGTTTTCGAACAGATTTTTTTTATCCGCGCGGCACCCGCCGCGCGGCCCAAATGCCAACTTCTTCCTTGACGAGCGGCGCATTGAGGCGCCTCACATACATACATACATACATACATACATACATACATACATACATACGTACGTACGTACGTACTTACGTACATACATACATACATACATACATACATACATACATACATACATACATACATACGGACAGACAGACAGACAGAGCGGACGGACGGACGGATGGACGATTCACAGTTTACCGATAAAACCCTCCGAACCTTCGCCCCACTCATCATCCTTAACTCCGCGGGTATGCTGTGATTTTTTGTCATGCCTTTCTCTCCAATGCTTCCACCATCCGTAGCCTCCTGGTCAGGCCTCTGAATGCAACATGCTGTTTCTCATTTTGGGATTCACATGGTTTGTTTACTGGCCAATAATGGCCGCAAAGCAGTGCACTGAAGCCTGTTTCCTGATAGATGCTCTAGTATATGGCTGATGCACCCGCACTTTATCACGTAGATTTTGGGCAACAATATAAGAGGCAGGCAAAACGAGAAAGGAAAAAAAAATGTTGCTAGATTCTTGTGCAGCATGCTTTTATATGCTTTTATATAAGAATGCTTTTATAGAAAACTATGGGGTCGTACGCATATTACAGAACATGCTGTGAAAAGAGCCAGAAGAATGTTGTCCATCACATGTTTTCCATTGTATAAAAAAGAAAGAAAGGGAATGACATTGGCCAGCTTGCTATAGTTCAGAAAAAAAAATGGCGAGAGATTAGCTGATGCAACTGTAAGAGGAGAATGAAAGCACACGAAACATGCCACTCCCGCTTATAACTCTCTCTCTCTCTCTTGATTTCGTGCCGACAGGTTGTTCCCCCGCGATCTCCGACGACAGCGCTGCTCTGGCCGACTGGGCTTCCCCTGCGGCATCTCCTGCCGCCGACATCAGCTTTCGCTGAGTGGTGCCGCGTCCTCTGACTCCTGCGACCGTGTATATCTTTTCTATCTCCTCTTTACTTTCGTCATTCACTGTCCCTGCGCCTCGCTCTCTCCTTTCTCTCCCTATCTATTTACCTTTTTATCCTCCCCTTTTAAATCTCTCCTTACCCCCATCCCTCGTGAGCTACCGTCGAGGTGTCGCACTCTGATGCAGACAGTTACAGCGCTCACCTAACTCTTCTTTTCTCTTTAGGAACCACATACTTTTTTTTTCAGTTGGCGTACAAGTGATACATTCGATGCTGACAGCCCCACACACATAAATAAAGATCAGGCACTTCGTGCGTGGTGTTTTGGAGCAGAAATTTGTTGCCTGCGATCGGAATGTGCTCACTGTGCGGCAATAACTCTGCATAAATTTGCCGATAACGATGACATGGCACAAGTGAAAGCACTACCGGCTTATCTAGTAGGTGGCTGGATGTGGCAGCCCTCGTTGACGTCAATATAGTTCACGGACATAACAAAATGGGACATTCAGTACGTGCTGCTATGTGACTATCATTTTAATAGCTAGAGAATACGCGTGTAATGAGGAAAGTTCGGATTTAAACCCCACATGAAGCCATGTTATAACTTTCTGAACGTCTTCGGTACTTCATGTCATTACCCACCCAAGTCCAGTAAACACAAGTCAATTATGCGTTCTGGAGCTCCCTTGTCGATTTTCCTACGTGGACGTACTTACTACACAAAGACGCAAGATGACGGTGACAGTAGAAGAATGACGATAGAAAAATGATCAATATGATAGGGAGGCTAGATATTGACTCCACGTTGGCGAAGCTAAGATCGTTAAACTCATGGCTCTATACTGTTACTTGCATCCGTTTAGCTGTCGCAAGAGTTCTTTGGTCTTGCTTTAGCTTCATGGTGCAATTTTCGCCCAACACCAGTAGAAGTCCAAATATTTCTACGCTGAACGCCCGAACGGCGTATTCGAACTAGAAATTCTGCAAATCGCCATCATAGTTTTTTCGATTTACTTTATATATGGAGAGATGTAGACTTCATTCATTTCAGGCAGATTGCTGGGATGGGCTCCCACCTAGGAGCCAATGGAGAGACCATGCCTTACGGCAGCTTCCTTGGCCTGCAGGATCGCCCAAATATGAGTCTAGAATAAATTCACTCCGGTAAAGTCACAAAATACTATTTATTTTGCGTCTTCCAAATGATCAACCGCTTGGGTTAGGCTACATGTTACACTTAAAATGAGAGGGACGTGCAAACCAGTTATTAGAAAGTCATTTTCAAGGCGAAATATGACGTCAGCATACAATCCCGTTCCGTGCGGTTTCCTCCTACTCTATTTACTCAATATATAGTTAGCACATGCGAAGAGAAAAAAAGTGATGGGGTCATCCCATATTTAAAGAACGTTATGCCAGCGTGAAATGAAGAACATCGGAACTGTGAGGAACCCCGTGACCATTGCGTGGCCTTGCGACAGTTATCAATCTGGTAGAGTCTTCTGCGGTGGGTCTACAGACATCTCACTGCGATTTGACGACTTATGCTGCTGTAAATCCTGTGACGGCTTTATGCTCTCCGCTAGTAAAGTACCAAGTACTCTAATCCATTAAACGTTTTTACGACGAGAGTCTTTGTTTGGGTACTTCAGCGTGTAAATTCTGTTCTGCCTACATTTGTGTCTGTCTCCTCACAAGAGTGAGAGTTTCACCCCTTGTTCAGTGACCACCCATCTTGATGTCCTAGTTGCGTTCAAACTAGTGAACATACTCAATCAACAAGCAAATATTTCGCATATTTGGGTGCAACATCAGCACGTCAGTATTACGTAGTGTGTTACTTTAACTTTGAAATGCATAGATACTTAATTATAAAGTCCGCAGTGCTAATCACGCTGCGCTGACAACGTGACTCTGTAAACGAAAAAAAAAACGGGTGTTTTCTACATTCCACCTAACCTACACGGTGCTACTACCTAACAGTGGCTTAGCGTTCCAGAAAAACTTTGTTTGGTCAAATTACTGCTAGATGGCGTCCATATCTCAACCAGCCCCTACTCCCGAAATTTCTCTCGAAGATCGCCAAATGAACACTTCATTATCTCTCTCTAGACAGAAGACTATCGTCTCTCGATGACTTGGATAGCGAAACACGCAGATACACCGCCATTTTATTCTAAACTCGCTACCTTAGTTGGAAGGCTTCACTGCTGTAATTGTTGCTGTCTTACTGTGTAAATGAACGTAGAGAGTTGAATAATGCCAATCAATTGACGAACCAATCATATTGAATACAATGTGGCCATTCCTCACATCGTGATTGCCTTCTGCACTGGGTTATTTAGTTTTCCTTGCACAGAAGAATGTGCTACGAATAATTAAATAGCCAGACATTTGATTCCGGATTAAAAAACCTGCTGCATGTCAACATGAGAAAATAGGATAGAAAAACATTAGGGAGAACCCACGTACTTGGGAATAAACTTTATGCGAAGCACGTGGAGGGAAGGTGACCGTGTTGCATTTTTTTCTTTTAGCAACACATCATGAATGACGCTAAATATATGTGCAAATGTTGCACGCAGAGACATCTGTTGAAGAGTTGCAGATGTTTATATAACCATTTTTTCACTTGCACAACGATGACAGCTCGAAGTGTGTTTTAGCAACACCAGGAGCTGATATGAAGCGCTGATGCTCGTGAAGATGCTGGCCCTTCACACTACTGCATAAATTAATTTCAGCACATGGCCCTTCACCACAATTGACATTAACCCGACGAGACTGCTGTACGAACGAAGTACACATGTAATGTTTATAAAATTGGGTAGGCAGCACTGCAACCACTATTGACGTCTCACGAAGATTTGCGTCTATTTGAAAAGTAGAGTCAAAACCTGGCGTAGCTCTGTTGTAGAATGCTTCACTGCCACGCAGAATACTTGGGTTTGATTCCAGCTGGCACCCTGACATTTATCATTTGCATTCGTCGGGTATCCAACGCTGCCTATGTTAGGTTTTTCTTAACACTGACATTTATTCTATGCCCCTGTTGGGTCGACGCTACCGATGTCGGTTATTGCTTAACGCTCACGCGTTAAAATTGCTCATGTGTGTTCTCGTCATTCCTGGGTAGATACCAAGTGTCAATCAACTGTGGCACATATCCGCTTACTAGCGGCACATACCTGCCAGTGAGTATGTGCCACTGTCTGACGGGAAATGTTTGACGACGTAAGCGACGGGATTGTGACACTATTTATGTCTTGACCAGCGCGTCATATTCGGCAAACCATCTTACCCTCCTATGGTAATTTTGGTTCACGCTGAGTTAGGGGGGTGGGGGTGACCACGAGAGCACCCAAACGTAAGCGGCTAGATAGATACGCTCAAAGTCACTGAAGTTCGCAAAGAAATGCTTCGCATTTGAAAATCGGCAGATCTTACGTACAGTGGGAACTGATGATATGCGAAGCATGAACGAGGAAAGTTGATATGTCAGTTTAAAATCACCACAAGGTTACGAAACGGAGGTAAAGTATGCGTTACATGACTTCCATGTCATCATTATTATATTTGCACGTCTCATTTACTTTCGTCATCTATTCACGCCCCTTGTTGCCAAACTTGGTATATGTGGAGCTAGCGAAACGGCCACGGGCGCGCTTTGATCGTAACAAGTAGTCACGGTTTTACATAACCCACATATCAAGATTATCATGTTTGGACCTGTCAAGTACATTCATCGTCGATTCACGTCACGTAATACAAAATTTAGTGTTGGTGGAACTAGTAAAACGGCCGTGAACACGCTATGAGCGTAGCTTGTAATCATCGTTTACATGATGCGCATATTATGACCATCATGTTTGGACGTGTCAATAACTTTCGTCGTCTATTCACGTCACGTGATATCAAATTTGGGATATGTGGAGCTTGTGAAACGGCCGCGAGTGCATTGAGCGTGGTATGTTTTCATTTTCTTACATGGCACGCGTGTCATGATTATCATGCTTGCATCAGTCATATATACCTTGTCATCCATTGACGTCGATTGATTGATTGATTGATTGATTGATTGATTTGTGGGGTTTAACGTCCCAAAACCACCATATGATTATGAGAGACGCCGTAGTGGAGGGCTCCGGAAATTTCGACCACCCGGGGTTCTTTAACGTGCGCCCAAATCTGAGCACACGGGCCTACAACATTTCCGCCTCCATCGGAGATGCAGCCGCCGCAGCCGGGAATCGAACCCGCGACCTGCGGGTCAGCAGCCGAGTACCTTAGCCACTAGACCACCGCGGCGGGGCCCCCATTGACGTCACGTAACACCAAATTTTGGTATATATGGGCTAGCGAAACGGCCGCGAGCGCATCACGAAGGGCCCAATTTATTCCGACGTAACGTTGACGAGCGCGCACGCGATGCGTGACAGGCGTGACCAGCGTCCGTCGGCGCGACCCGGCTCTACCCAGCTCTACCCAGAAAACACTGCGTCCGACTCTCTTCGTGATGGAGGGACGCCGGGCGCGCTCAAACGCGCATGCGTCAAAGCAGCGCAGCGCGGCGCGCGCCCGCAAGTATATGGCAGACAGATCGGCGCCTTGTGCGGCAGAGCCGGCGTGACGCGACGAAACGAACGCCAGCGCGCACGCGCACCGGGTCACGTTTAAGTGTATTGGCGCTTTGAATGTGGCATGTGTTCGTGTTATAACATTACACGCACCGCATGATTATTATGTTTGCACCGGTCACACACCTTCGTCATCCGTTGACGGCACGTAATACCAAATTTAGCATATGTGAAGCTAACCAAACGGCCGCGAGCGCATCATGAGTGTGGTATGTAATAATATTGTTACATGACATGCATGCCATGATTATAATGCTTGCACCAGGCACACACATTTGTCATCCATTCACCCCCCGTTATACCAAATTTAGTATATGTGAAGCTAGCCAAATGGCTGCGAGCGCATCATGAGCGCGGCACGTAGTCATGTTTTTACATCACACGCATTCCTTGGTTATCATGTTTGCATCAGTCACATACCTTCGTCATTGATTCACGTCCCGTAATACCAAGTTTGGTCTATGCGAAGCTAGCGAAACGGCCGCGAACGCACTATGAGCGTGGCGTGTAGTCGTGACTGGTAATAACATAAAATCATGGTGTGCATGTCATATTTTCCATGTTAAGGTCTGTTAGTTATGTTAGCTATGCAGTCATGTCATACCATGCCAGTTTAGTAAACATGTCATGTGAATGAAACCACCGCAAGAGCAGCAAGATGATGAAATGTAAATGATGACATCCATGACATACGTGTAATGATTTTCATGTTATGACTAGTCTCTTATGCTCGTCATACAGCAATGTTGTGGCATAGCAAGTTTGGTGTCGATACTATTATCGAAACGGCCAGGAGAGCTAAAAGTCGTAAGCGGCCATATAGATAGATATATAGATAGATAGATAGATAGATAGATAGATAGATAGATAGATAGATAGATAGATAGATAGATAGATAGATAGATAGATAGATAGATAGATAGATAGATAGATGCGCTCATAGCCGCCGAAGTTCGCCAAGAAACGCTTTGCATTTTAAAAATATAGTTTAACTCTTCAAAGGATATTGCCTTAAGAGTATAGACAGATAGCTGTTGCCCAGTGTTCTACTACCCAACTGCCTTGTTGGCGATTCCACGCATGAATCTTTAAAGGGTTGCAGCGCGCGCTCCAAATCGCATAAAAGTGATTTACTGGCTCATAACGGGTCTGCACACTCTCGGGGGCTATCCAAGTCAGCCGCTGTTCTAGACAAGCGAAAGCGTTCCAACATTTGAAATTTTATGGACCGCCGGAATAGAAAAACAAAAACAAAAAAAGAGAGCTGCGCCTTACCATAGCTGCCAGCATGGCAATAAAGAGACCCGCGCTATTGGCATGACGTGCTCCGAAACAGAGCAGCGCAAAGTGGTTCCCTCCCTTTTTCCGTGCACGTCGAAAGCGACAAAGCTGTGCGCGGACGTTGGGGAGAGGAGAGCAGCCGACAACAATATATATGCGAGATGCTTGACGCCCGCCATTGGAAAGTCCAGGCTCCGGGTTGTG
This sequence comes from Rhipicephalus microplus, assembly GCF_043290135.1. Classification (NCBI taxonomy): domain Eukaryota; kingdom Metazoa; phylum Arthropoda; class Arachnida; order Ixodida; family Ixodidae; genus Rhipicephalus; species Rhipicephalus microplus. The sequence goes on along the minus strand of NW_027465391.1, from coordinate 12,762 downwards.
TTCGCATAAACTGGTTGTTTTCCATAGGAATGCGCTCTCCTCGCAACGATGGTGATTTGAACACTTCGTTTGTTTGTTTGTTTTTTAGGGTTATGGCTTCGCTGTAGCCGCAGGGTACAGCGGAGCCATATGGGCAAAAAAAATGCTGCGCGCGTGAGCTCATTCGTTGCTTCACGTTTATTTCAGGCGACGACTGCACACTCGCACTATGATTTTGTTTTGAAGTATCGTTTACACAACCTGTCGACTAATATTCGATTTTTGCTAAAAAAACAGCAATGTTGATTTTAAAGGTCCGGTAAAAAACTCACAGGCTTCCTGTGCATTTGTTTAAGCCCACTCTAAATGGGAAGGCTTCTTCTTTTAGAGCAGAGCTGTTACAATGCAAAATTATCACGCACTTTCTTGGCCCCCTCTTGAACGCCAACGTGGCCTGCTTAACTCCTAGCTTGGAATGAAAAATCGCTGATGGATGAGAGATCGAGTACAGAGAGGGAGAGAAAGCAAGAGAACACGAATGAAACGCTTGACGAAAAAAAAAACATTTTCGCCGAGATTCAGACGTGCGTCCCCATGATCCGAAGGCAAGTGACTCTACCACTCAGCTATCCAGGAAGGCTAACAGAACATAGCCTTACCTTGCATACCGATGTGTGCGAAGGAGGTGATAGGGTAAAAGCCTAGCATAGCCAGGATCAGCAAGAAGTCTCCCAGTTCTGCTGAGATCCAGCCTTACTTGTGCGACTTAGTGTAAGCTGCGCTAATTAAAACATTGACACAGTGACTTATCTTTCTGGCTATCTGTTTCAGCGAATACGTAAGTGAAAAATATGAAAAAAAACATCAAAATCTATATACACCTAAACAAAAATTAGTGTCAGTAGTGTCAGAAAAAGTAGGGTCCATATAGGAGATCTCAAATCCATTTTTATTGAGCTATTTATCCGATTAAGATATGATGTTTGGTTTACACAAAATGGTTTATGACACTGACATGAACGGATCCTGTTATTTTTGAGAAAGCAACCAAGACGTCTAAAGTTTCTTGATGACCTTTTGGTTTTGCAGGCACAATAAATAAATAAATAAAAAGTTGAAAAATGGTTTATTGGCGACTGTTGCGACGGTGGTCCTACGATGAAACACGATCGGGCAAGAGCAACGGTCAAGCAGATGCCGGCGATGATCAGCACGAGCCGAGCGAGAGAAGCCCAGCACCCAGTACCCAAGCGATGGCGATGTTTCTTGACAACGATGCGTTTTCTTCTTCACAATTTGCCCCCGCCAAAAAAGAGCCATCCTGGCGACCTAAGAGTCTGGAGGCAGAGGGCTATGATATGGCTTAAGGCGGGCGACGTGGACGATGTCACGTCCACGCCGGTGCATGTCGTCAGATGGGGAAAGTGGCTCGATGAGAAAATTCACCGGCGAGGTTTGCTCTAAAACGCGGTATGGGCCCTCGTACTTTGGAACGAGTTTTGAGGAAATGCCGGGGGTTTGGTAAGGAACAGCCAGCCATACAAGTGATCCCGGGGAATAGCTGGGGCTTTGTGGAAAGTCGGCGTTGTTTTCTTTCTGGCGCTGTTGTTCTTGTGACGTAAAGGTGCGTGCGAGTTCACGGTACTCTTCCGCATTTCGGGCAGCTTCGGACACAGATGGGCATTCGGATGCGTCAGGACGGTATGGAAGGAGAGTGTCGATGGTGTGGGATGGTTCGCGTCCATAAAGAAGAAGGAAAGGTGAAAATCCAGTGGTAGACTGTGCCGCGGTGTTATATACGAACGTGGTGAATGGAAGAATGCGATCCCAGTTAGTATGATCGGATGTCACAAACATGGCGAGCATATCGCCAAGGGTGCGGTTAAATCTTTCCGTGAGCCCGTTAGTCTGCGGGTGGTATGCCGTGGTCTTGCGATGAACAACATGGCATTCAAAAAGCAGAGACGTGACGACTTCTGATAGGAAGGCTCAACCTTGGTCGCTTAGTAGTTCTCGAGGTGCACCATGTCGTAGTATAAAGCGATGAAGGATGAAGGATGCTACGTCCCGCGCAGTGGCACTTGGAAGGGCGGCGGTCTCAGCGTAGCGTGTTAAATGGTCCACAGCGACTATGATCCACCGATTTTCATCTGATGTTGTTGGTAGAGAGCCATAGGGATCCATTCCGATCCGATCGAAAGGTTTGGCAGGGCACGAAAGTGGTTGAAGCGCACCGGACGAGTGGAAAGGCGGTGATTTATGGCGTTGACAGTCAGGGCAGCCCATAACGAATTTTCGAACGAAATTATACATTCGCGCCAGTAAAAGCGATGGCGAATGCGTTCGTAAGTTTTGAAAACTCCGACATGACAACATTGGAAATCGTCATGAAAGGAGGCGCAGATTTGTGATCGCAAGCTGCGCGGGACAACCCAGAGCCACTAACGACCTTCGGGGGCGTAGTTGCGTCGGTGTAGCAGCCGATCCCGAATGGCGAAATGAGCAGCTTGACGTCGGAGAGATCGTGGTACCGCAGTGGTTGACGATCCAGAGAGACAGTTAAAAAGGGAAGCGATCCACGGGTCCTTGTGTTGTTCACTGGTAAAGGAGTCGAGGTCGAGAGATGCGACGGAGTCGGTACCAGTGGTTCCGCAGGCTGAGTCGGGAGGTAAAGGCGAACGCGACAGGGCGTCGGCGTCAGAATGCTTGCGTCCGCTGCAATAGATGACACGAATGTCGTACTTTTGGATTTGCAGTGCCCACTGAGCTAGGCGGCCAGAAGGATCTTTCAATGTGGCGAGCCAACAAAGTGCATGTTGGTCCGTTACCAGGTCGAATGGGCGACCGTACACATAAGGGCGGAACTTGCGAAGCGCCCACACTAGCGCCAAGCACTCTTTTTCAGTGACGCTGTAATTCGCCTCAGCTTTAGTAAGTGTGCGACTCACATAAGCGACGACGTATTCGGAGTAGCCCGGCTTGCGTTGGGCGAGGACGGTGCCTAGACCAACCCCACTAGTGTCTGTGTGAACTTCCGTTGCAGCTGTTGGGTCAAAATGCCGAAGAATTGGAGGAGATGTTAGCAGACTACAGAGCGTGGCAAACGCGACGTCGCAGTCAGAAGACCAGGACGAAAGGTCTGCATCACCGCGTAGAAGGTTGGTTAGTGGTGACATGATCGATGCAAAATTTCGCACGAAGCGCCGGAAGTACGAGCATAGTCCGACAAAACTGCGTAATTCTTTCAGTGTAGTAGGTTTCGGGAACTCAGCGACTGCTCGCAGTTTCGCAGGGTCGGGTCGAACACCATGCTTGGACACAATGTGCCCTAAGATGGACAGCTCTCGCATGGCGAAGCGGCACTTTTTAAGGTTCAGTTGGAGCCCAGCGTTGGTTAAACACGTAAGAACCAGTTGGAGCCGAAGCGGATGTGTAGGAAAATCGGGAGAGAAAACGACAATGTCGTCGAGGTAGCATAGACACACAGACCACTTCTGTCCACGAAGTGTGTTGTCCATGAGTCGTTCAAACGTGGCAGGAGCATTACAAAGCCCAAATGGCATTACGTTAAATTCGTACAGGCCATCTGGTGTAATGAACGCAGTTTTCTGGCGATCAGCTTCTGCCATGGGAACCTGCCAGTATCCAGATCGTAAGTCTAAGGAGGAGAAGAATTCGGCTCCTTGGAGGCTGTCAAGGGCGTCGTCGATGCGCGGTAATGGATAGACGTCTTTCCGCGTCACCTTGTTTAATCACCGGTAGTCGACGCAAAATCGAATTGATCCATCCTTCTTTCGAACTAGAACGACAGGAGATGCCCAAGGACTGTGCGATGGTTGAATAACGCGACGACGTACCATCTCTTTGACCTGGTCGTTGATGACGTGACGTTCTGCAGCAGAGACACGGTACGGTCTTTGACGCAATGGCTGGTGCGAACCGGTGTCAATGTAGTGGTGCACTGCGGAATTCCGACCCAATTGTGGCTGAGAAACGTCGAATGAATTCGCGAAGTGCTGGAGGAGATTAAGAAGCTCGGCGCGTTCATGGGCACTTAAGGTGTCGGCGATGGAACTCGAGAAGGTGTCACTCGATGAGCATTCCAGTGGGAAAGGGCATGAAGTTTGGTCGAGGCGCTCTGCACGATTCGTCTGCACTGTTAAGGAATAAAGAGGAATCGAGGTACTCCACTCGACCGAGACGTTGGCCGGCAAGTACGTAAGCGGTGCAGAAAGGGTGTTGTGAACGAAAATATTGCTTCGGCCCGCAGTGACGTCGAGTGTAGCGAAAAGGCAAGGAAACGGCTCTGCGGCTCATGAAAATGTCGGAAGGTGTAAACATTACTGTGGCGTCGTTATGGTCATCGCAGCAAACAGGGACAACGGCAAGAGAGGCTGGCGGAATTTCAGTGTCTTCACGTACGACGAGTTTTGGGGACCGCTCAAGAGTTCGTGCAAAGGTTCGTCAGACAGGTGCGAAAATTGAACTTCAGCGCGTGCGCAGTCGATGACGGCATGATGATGTGACAGGAAGTCCCACCCGAAGATAACGTCATGCGAGCACACCGAAAGGACGATGAACTCGACAACGTACTTAGAGCCTTGGATGAAAATGCGGGCTGTAAAGGTGCCGAGAGGTCGAACTGGTTGTGCGCTAGCCGTACAAAGCGATAGTTTAGAGTCCGGCGTGGTCACTTTGCGTAGGGAGCGGCAGAGCTGGGCGTCTATAACAGAAACGGCAGCACCTGTGTCGATGAGGGCAAAGGTAGAAACACCATCGACAGATATGGCGACGGACGTTAGCAGGTGAAGTGCGAGGACTTGGGCATTTCGATGACGGCGCAGTTCTTGCCTCTGGAACTGGGGCGTTCAGTTTTCCCGGTTGGAGGAAGCGGGTCGCGGACGCATTGGGACAGAGATCGCCTGCGAGATTCGGCGAGCGGGGAGAGTGAGTCGGAGCTGGGGGCTGGGGTGACTTAGACTCTGGAAGATTAGTGTAGCCATACTGCGGTGAAGGATAGGGAGCAGGTAGGTGCGTGGACTGCGGGTCATACGGTAACGACCAAGTAGCGTTGTGTTGCGATTGGAAGCGACGACGACAATATCGTGCCACGTGTGCTGGAGTACCGATGCGTAGCAGATCGGTCGATTGTCAGCAGTGTGCCAGGAATTGCTGACTCGCGGTGCGGCCCAAGGTGTCGAAAGAGGGGTAGAGTGGGGACCAACTGCAGGCATGGGTGGCAAAGCTGCTGACGGGGTCTTCTGCGTACCACCTGGGCATAAGTAAGAGGCGCGGCACGGGCTGCATAGCCGGCGCATGTGAACAGGCATGGCCACAGGCTGCTGGTGGGCAGCGACCGGAACAGCCTGAGCTACTTCTTCGGCAATAACGTTGCGGAGTGGTGAGGGCAGACGAGAGGACGGCGGCTGCTGCGTGAAGGGAATCAACGACAGCTGCCGAGCTACTTCTTCACGCACAGAGTCTTTGATGTCTTTCAGGGTTGTTGAGTAATCAGGAACAGAAGTAAGACTAGATAGTGAGTCAGCGTGTGAGGAAAATGACCGAGTCAGGGCGCACTGCATCCTCAACTCGTCGAAACTTTGACATAAAGTCACAAGTTCCGCAACGATGGCAGGATTGCGCGCCACGAGCATCTGAAATGCGCCGTCATTTATCCCTTTGAGGATGTGTTGAATCTTCTCCGACTCAGGCATGGCGTTGTTCACACGGTTGCAAACACCAATAATGTCTTCGATGTAACTGGTGAACGATTCTGATGGCTTTGTGCGCGAGTCCACAAGCGTTGTTCGGCTCTGGACTTGCGGACAGCGGGTCGGCCGAAAACGTCAGCAAACGACGTTTTGGAGATGGACCACGTCGTAATGTCGTTTTTGTGGTCGTTATACCACATTTCAGCCACGTCAGTGAGGTAAAAGATGACGTTAGTCAGCTTGTCCACGTCATCCCACTTGTTGTTTGCGCTCACCAGTTCGTAGTTAGCGAACCAGTCTTCCACATCGGTCTCATCTGCTCCGCTAAAGACTTTGGGCTCTCGCAAACGAAGAACGCCGGGGTTGCTGGGGGATGGAGTGGAAGAGCCAGGTTGCGCGTTGTTGGTAGCCATGATGGGAGGTAGCGTTCGGTTGCGCAGCTCCAGGTTTAGGCGACGGCGAATGGCAGCACCCAGGTTCAGGCGACGGGGAAAGTCAGCCCCCTCCACCAATTGAAAAAGGGTTTATTGGCGACTGTTGCGACGGTGGTCCTACGATGAAACACGATCGGGCAAGAGCAACGGTCAAGCAGATGCCGGCGATGATCAGCACGAGCCGAGCGAGAGAGGCCCAGCACCCAGTACCCAAGCGGTGGCGATGTTGCTTGACAACGATACGTTTTCTTCTTCACAAAGTAAATAAATAAATAAATAAATAAATAAATAAAATAAAAAGTGAATCTATTGGGTGATCACAAGTACTAGCCAGCGTCCGCGATAACCCATATGAAACAGTAGCAGAAGACTATGATGAGTCAGCGCCTGTAGGATCTATTTTCCGCAGTAACACACTCACGCTGAAGCTTAAAGGGCCTGCGCACAAATTAACCGTGTCGTTTTTATTGCTTCTGCTGAAAGTGCTAGTTACGTCAATATTGCTGTGAGAGTCACATCTCGAAAAACAAAGTTTTTATAAATGTATCTTAACGGAGAAACCACAATACTTTTGGAGTATAGTTGGCACATAGTGGCTGTTTTTGGGATCGTGATTCCCGTTTTGTTATGTGGTAGTTACACCGTTGGCCGGACGTTTTACTCGCTTTGACGTGACACGTCGCATGTACTATTCATATGGTCGCAGCTACGCCTCATCATTCCCCCTAAAAATTTAAAATAAAATCACTACTTGTACTTTCTTGCATAGAGGAGGCTTTCTGTGCTTGAATATGAAATTTTGAAAACAACAGTAAAGCAAATCTAGGTGTGGTGCACAGCTGTAACCAAGAGGTGAGGCGAGTATCACGGTACATTTCCGTACTAGGCACGTGGAGATTAGATCCCGCTTTCGATGTCAGTTGGAGAGTGAATCTTGAAAGAAAACGTTTCTTCTCGACGTCTTCGGGAGTTTCGAAGTTTAGGACTAGTAAACGCTGTTAGCGTACATCAGTGTCGATAGTTCTTGTTACGTTCATCCAGTATTCACCACTACACATGCTCCAGCGCTGCATATTGCTGACGAAAAAATTTCGCGTGACTCCTTTCAACAGTGTGAAATATTTTTCCGGCGTGATCGTGTTGTTTCCTCGACTGATATAACTAATTTTTCCCTCATCGATGCATGAATGTGCCCACGTGCCTCGCTCAGCAGTTCTGTTTTATGTATGTGCATGTGTACGGAAAAGAAGTGCTACAATCTAGTAATCAGTAATTGAGAATATTTTGTTAAAGACAAATATGTAGGGCATGTTACGTGCCCTTCAGACTTTAACCATTCGTAGCCTTTGCTAACTCTTCGGCCCTCTTTTGCAGCTGTTTATTTCAGAATGCACGATATGCACTCCATTGGGAAATGCAATATTTTTTAGACACGCGGTTACTATGTTGGTGTATTGGTACCAAATTTATGCCAAAATACTATAGTCATGCGAGGGCGCCCTCGGATGTCGTGTTAAGCTCAGCGACGCGTGGAATTTCTCTGTGGTATGCGTGAGATTTATTATTCAATGCTTTCCTAGGCATGATGGTGTTCAATATTTCTCTAACCTAAAAAGAAGAGGAATGAAAAAAAACAGTCAAAAGCAACGACAGCAAGAAACGACTATTCGTGCTTTGCCTATGCGCATTCTCGCGGAAGGGAGATGCAACCGACAAAGTGTGATATTGAGCGGCACGACAAAGGCGTAAGCGGGAGATTGTAGGGCTCGCAAAGAGCGTCTGCAGGGTTGATAGTGGGCACACAATGCTTGAGCAGCTTTGATGCTTCGAAGAATCCGAAAGTGGGCAGATATGATATGGAATGCCATGAAGCGATGAGACTGGGTTCTTTGAGAATTTGTGCCAAAAACTTGAGTGGCGAGCTATTGAAACTGTAAAAACTTCAAGGCAGGTGTTGACATTACTAAGAATAAACAAAAAATACTTTTATTCTTGGAAAATTTCTGAGAGCGAAAAATTCGGGAAGTCGTACTGTCAAGCATAAGGTCATTGAGGCTGCGAAAGAAAAGTGACTGGTATAATTAAGGTTAACTAATTATTTCGTTGTGTAGCTTATGGGCATTATTGCCTGTTTCTTCTGTTCCTGCTTCTTTTCTCTCTCTCTCTTTCTCTCTTTTGCACAAACATGTTACTCGCGCTGTACTTCGACGATGAGCATCGCTTTATATACGTACGCGGGCATATGAAATAGGTAATGACGCTCATAATTTGCGCATAAATATCATTGACCACCTTGTTGGGAGCAAGAAACTCTAACCATGTTTTAGAGAACATAAAAAAACACGACTGAAGAATAATACTTTCCGTCCATTCATCTGTCTGTCCATACTTCCATGCGTGTCTGTGTCCATGCGTCCGTCTTTCCATCGGTCCGTCCTTTATACTAGTCGGCGATATTTACGTAGACATTCAGGATTTTAACACCTAGCTTCACTCCATCACCGGCTTCTTGAATTTGCAATAATTTTTCTTATGAAAGCGACGAGAGTACCACATATGCGGTGAGAATAAACCGTAAACATAAGCAATTTCACGAGTAAAAAGCTACCCTAGTTTTTATGGTACTACATATATTCATTCAATATTTATTACTGTAATTATTTGTATCTTGGCCGCAGAATAAGTGGACCAGTGTAACATAGCTGCTCGGTTGATTGGGGTGAGGCCTTTGCACTACATTAGGCGCAGTCATGATGATGATGATGATGATGATCATGATAATGATGATGATGATGACGACGACGATGACGACGACGAATGAGTTCACGGGTAACAAAAGTTAGCCACTTTTGAGACATTGTTAAGTAGCTATGTGGTTTTGTTCATAGTTGCGCATGTTTTTGCTGTCTAAACAATTTGGCAATTTTCGAATTTTCCCTTTATCCTTGAGTGACATTTTCATTACAGATAAAATATTTTTTAAATTGAGAAGATTATGTTTCCGCTTGTTTTGGTCTATTTGTGATGAGTATTTACTTCTTTGTTCGGTAGCATCTCACATAACTGGACAACATCACCAAATTTTTACAATAAACCGTCACTTGCAGTTCGCTTCCATTTTAGGAGCATACAATGAACAACACATTGTTTACAAGGTTACACCAGCGTTGTTACAATAAAAATAAATGGATTGAATACGTGCCCTTTTGCACAGGGCCATTCAATCTAGTTTGCCTTCATTGAGTGCATTATGAAAGTGAAAAGTTCACTTTTGAAAATCACGACCTAATGAACTCCTCTCCTTTCAGCGCTTTTAACCCAGCATTTTTCTAGCCAATGAAGCGGCTGCTCAACGCTACGTTCTACCAATTAAGGTGTCAGCTGATAATAAATAATTACCCTCGCATAACTTTCCACCGCACGCACTCTGCACAGAATGACCGTAAAAATTCGAAAGGACCTATGATGTCAGTGCTCTTATCACCAAACGGAGCGTAGTGCACACATTCATTAAAGCTGAGCGCGTAATGCGGACTCCGGCGTCAGCTTGTAGCGCTCGGTAACGGTGCTTCTAAGCTGACAGCTGTTGCTTGCGAGTCGTGGTGGCGGCGTGCGGCGTGGATTTAAAACATCGTAGCGAAGGGAAGCGAAGAATAACACGATGGCGTTCTCACATCAATCGTGCCTTCCATAAATGCAGGGCAAAACACTCCTCTGAGCTAAACGAGTGCGGTCGTTTGTGGGATCTCCTTCCACTTAGCACATATCTGTATATATTTGAGGTCAGGAAAGCGAATAGAAAGGCTGATGTGGTTCGCACAATCCGTAGACCTCACTTTGATTTGTGTGTCTCGATAGGTGAAAGTGGAAATGTTGGTACTATGATGCGTGTGATGTGAACACTTAGCAGTAAATAATTCGTCGGTACTCTTGTAGCAACAATATATCATTTAATAAGAACTCGTGATTTCATGGTCAGTAGTGGAATACAAAAACAAATTGCAGATCTCACGTACAGTGGGAATTGATGACATGCGAAGCACGAATGAAAAATATTGATATGTCACTTTAAGATCAGCAGAACGTTACGAGGTAGAGTTAAATGATGCCGTACATGACTTTCATAATATGATTATCATATTTGGATGTGTCGTTTACCTTTGTCATCTAGTCACGTCACGTGATACCAAATTTAGTATACGAGGAACTAAAGAAACAGCCGCGAGCACGCTATGAGCGTTGTATGTTGTCATGTTCTTATATGACATGCGCGTCAAGATTATAACGTTTGCACCAGTCATATATTTTGTCATCGAACGACGTCACGTAACACCAAATTTGGTATATGTGGAGCTAGTAAAGCGGCCGCGAGCGCATCATAAAAAGCTCAATATACTCCAAGGTGGCGTTGACGCACGCGCACTCTGGGCACAGCGACGCAACGTTAGCAAACGCGAGCACTCTATAGCCTGACGCCAAGCCCGACCAGCGTCTGTTGGCATGGCCTGACGGCAAACGGTGCGAAATGCGACATGCTGCATTTCACGCCGATGGGTTGCCCAGACAACACTGCGTATCCCACTTTCGTGACGGAGGGACACCGGACACGCTGAAACACGCACGCGTCTAAGCGACGCAGCGCGGCGCGCGCCTGTGAGTATATGGCAGGACCGGCACCTGGCGTGGCAGCGCCAGCGTGACGCGACGAAATGAACGCCATGAACGCCAGCGAGCTCACGCACCGCGTCACGTCGAAATGTATTGGCGCCTTGACTGTGGCATGTAGTCATGTTCTCACAAGACACGCATCTCATGATTATCATGTTAGCACCAGCCACATACCTTCGTCATCCATTGGCATCACGCACTACCATTTGTGGCATATGTGAAGCTAGCGAAATGGCCGCAAGCGCATCATCTGTTGGCATATAGCCATGTTGTTACATGACACGCATGTCATGATTATCATGTTTCGATGTGTTATTTACCTATGTCATCAGTTCGCGTCACGTAATGCCAAATTTGATACATATGAAGCTAGCGAAACGGCCGCGAGCACATCATGAGTGTAGCATGTAGTCATGTAATTACGTGATAAGTATCTCATGTTTATCATATTTGCACCAGTAGGATACTTTCATAATCTATTCACGTCCCGTAATGCCAAGTTCGGTATAGGTTAAGCTAGGGAAACGGCCGCCAGCGCATCATGAGCGTGCCATGTAATCATCTTGTTACATGACACGCATCTCATGGTTACCGTGTTTGCACCAGCCACATACCTTCGCCATTCATTCACGTACTGTAATACCAAATTTGGTATATGTGACGCTAGCGAAACGGCCGCGAGCACATCAAGGGCGTGGCATGTAGTAATGTTGTTACATGACACGTATGTCAAGATTTTCCTGTTAGGGTCTGGCGCTTCTGTTCGCCATGCAATCATGTCATACCATGCCAGTTTGAAACATGCCATGTGAACGAACCACAACATGAGCTGCAGGACCAAGAAATATAAATCATGACATTCATGACATACATGTCACGATGTTTCATGTTTTGTCTTGTCAAATAAGTTTTCATACAGTCATGTTGTGCCATACCAAGTTTGGTATCGATACCATTATCGGAACGGCCAGGAGAGCTAAAAGTCGTAGGTGGCTAGATAGATAGATAGATAGATAGATAGATAGATAGATAGATAGATAGATAGATAGATAGATAGATACGCTCAAAGTTACCAAAGTTTGCTAAGAAATGCTTCGCATTCAAAATAGAAGATGATTACCGCAGTAATTGACAATGTTAAGCTTGCGGACGGCAGTTAGTAAATCAACTGTTTTAATCATGAAACTTCTGGTGTTCGAGAGCTGATGCACCAGTGGAATGGTATAAAAAATGCTCTCATGGGACACATGAGATTGCTGTCACTTGTATTCAATGACAACATCTTCCAATAATATTATCTGACGTTTTATGTCTCAAAGTTACAATATTCAAGCTCCATGGATTGAAGTGGTCTACGTGTCTTTGTTATCTGGATGACGTGATAGTGTTTGCTGTCACTTTTGAAGCGCACCTTGAGAGACGGTCGAAAATTCTTGATGTAATCCGTCTCGCCGGCCTTCAGCTGAATTCATCCAAATGCCGGTTTGGTCGCCGTCGCATTACAATACTTGGACATATTGTTGACGCTTACGGCGTACAGCCTGACCCAGAAAAAGTTCGAGCTGTAAAGAACTTTCTGTGCTAAAAACCACCAAAGATGTGCGCAGCGTTGTAGGACTTTGCTCCTACTTTCGGCGGTTCATCAAGAACTTCACGGAAATTGCTCGTCCTCTAACAGATTTACTCAAACCAGATGAGACGTTTACCTGGGGTCCCTCGCAAGCAGCAGCATTCTCCGACCGGACCACTTTGCTCACTTCCTCTCCTGTTCTGGCTCACTTCGACCTTACGGTACCACCGAATTCCGCACTGATGCCAGTGGTTACGGAATAGGCGCTGTGTTGGCTCAGCGACAACGTGGGCAGCATCGCGTGATAGCTTATGCCAGCTGGCTGCTGTCCCCCTCGGAGCGTAATTATTCCGTCACAGAGCGCGAATGCCTAGCGCTGGTGTGGGCAGTCGTGAAAGTT
>NW_027465390.1:0-29177 GCF_043290135.1 Rhipicephalus microplus | reverse complement strand
CATACGTGACAAAGCAAAATATGGCATCCCAATTGCGATGGTCCGGTCGGATATACATGGACAGCATGTCACACAGCGTGCGATGAAATCTTTCCGTTAAGCCATTGGTTTCGGGTGATAGCTAGATGTCGTTTTATGAACTGTTTTTGATGCTATAAGAACTTCTCTTAACGTGCTTGAAAGAAATGCCTTGCCCCGGTCGCTCAAAAGAACACGAGGGGCTCCGTGACGTAGGTAAAAAGCATTCAAGAAGAAAGTTGCTACTTCCGAAGCACTTCCTGTAGTGATCGAGGCCGTCTCAGCGTACCGGGTCAAGTGATCAACGGCGGTGACGATCCATCTCTTGCCGTCTGATGTAGTTGGGAGGGGCCCGAAGAGGTCAATTCCGACGACAGAGAATGGCTCTGATGGACAAGGAAGTGGTTGTAGAATCCCGACTGGAGCAGTTGTGGGCCGCTTGCGGTGTTGGCAAAGTGCGCACGAGGCGATATATTTAGCTACCGTCGTGGAAAGACCTGGCCAGAAGAATCGACTGCGGATGCGCTCGTATGTTTTGTAGTAACCCAAGTGTCCTGACGTCGGGTCGTCGTGGGAAGCGCGCAGAACTTCCGTGCGTAGTGCGCGTGGTACGACGGGAACCCATCTGTGGCCTTCCGGGTGGAAAATGTATCGATATAGCACATCGTCCTCCAACTTGAATAATCGGAGTTGTTTCCGGAGCCTGGCATTAGGGGAAGATGAAGTGAAGCGCCGGTAAGCCCACCGATAATGTCAGTGCAGTAAGAATCTGCTCGCTGGTGAGTAGTAAGTACTGACGGACGGGTGGATGAAGGTAGGGAAGAAATGGCTGATATCGACGAGGCGTCCTCCGTATAGCCAATTTGACAAGGGGATGTGACGTGCGCCGAAAACTGCGGCAAAAGGCAACGTGATAAAGCATCGGCATCTAGATGTTGTCTTCCAGTCTTGTAGATGACGTCAAAGTCATAAAATTGGAATCGAAGAATCCAGCGGCCAAGCCGTCCCGACAAGTTTTTGATTGTGGACAGCCATCAAAGAGCATGTGGTCTGTCACAACAGTAAAATGTCGACCATGTAAGTACGGACGAATTTTTTTTTATGGTCCAGACAACAGCCAAGCACTCTTGTTCGGTTATCGACTACCTCTTCTCTGCAGAGGTCAGAGTGCGGCTTGCATACGCGATAACTTTCTCGCTAAAGGCATGGTCGCGCTAGAGGAGTACGGCGCCGATTCCTTGTCCACTAGCGTCAGTGTGTAATATCGTAGGTGCCCTGTCATCGAAATAACCAAGCACCGGTGCATGCTTGAGTTCTTAAAATGAGGCTTCGCATTGATCATTCCAATCGAAGGAACTGGTACTGGCAAGGAGCTTGTGGAGAGGAGCGAAAATAGTGGCAAAGTTGCGAATGAAGCGGCGAAAGTACGATGCGAGTCCAAGGAAACTGCGTAGTTCTTTGGTGCGAAAGGGTCGCGGAAAGTTGAGGACTGCGGAAATTTTGTCAGGATCAGGCTGCTTGCTATCTTTACTAACGAGATGTCCTAGAACTTTTATAGCTGTGTTGCCAAATGGCACTTCTTTGTGTTTAGTTGAAGTCCAGCATTGAAGAGACATGTGAGCACTTGATCGAGGCGTTGCAGATGATCAGCAAAAGTGGAAGAAAACAGGACTATATCATCGAGGTAGCATAGACAAGTTTTCCACTTGAGGCCACGAAGATCAGTGTCGATCATCCTTTCAAAGGTGGCGGGAGCATTACATAGGCCGAATGGCATTACGTTAAACTCGTAAAAACCGTCCGCGTAGAACAGGCGGTCTTTTCTTTGTCTGCTTCGTCCATCAGTATTTGCCAATACCCGGACCGAAGGTCAAGGGTGGAGAAGTATTGGCGCCTTCCAATGAGTCAAGTGCATCATCTATACGGGGCATCGGATATACATTCTTTCGGGTAATCTTGTTGAGCGCGCGGTAATCAACACAAAATCGTACCAATCCATCCTTCTTTTGTACCAACACAACGGGTGATGACCAAGAACTGGTAGAGGTTAGTATGATGTTTCTTTTTAGCATATCGGTCACGTTCTTCTTGATGATTTTGCGCCTCGGCAAAGGGGACTCGGTAGGGTCGACGGCGTACAACAGTCTGACCGTCAGTGTCGATGCGATGATGCGCAACTGTGGTCTGTCCTAGTGCCGAAGCATTGGCGTCGAAGGAGGCCTGGTGTTCCGTTAGCAAATTTAGCAACGCCTCACGTTGTGAAGCAGAAAGGTCAGGATTTATCCCGGGAGCAAAGGAGGAGGAAGTAACAGACTGGTCCTGTTGTGGCTAAGCTGTCAAGGCGTCAAGAGAGACCAAAGATACCGGTTGGGTATCCACATAACATGACACTGCAGAACCTTGGGTAGGAGGACAGGCTCTGGGGTAGGGTTCAGGCCAAGGATTATCGCAGCACTGTCTTTGAACCAAACCAGGCTGGAGGGGACTACTACGCCGCGAGCTAGACAGCTGCTGGAAGGGGTGATAAGGACGTCACCATTGGCAATATTTGGAGAAGTGATGGTGATGAGTTGCTCCTGACCCGGGAGCAGTATGGATTCGGAAGCTGTGAAGAAACGCAATGGTTTTTCGTCGACGCGTTCGCTGCAGTAATCGGTCTCGGTCATTTCGACTACACGTTGACGGCAAGAAATTAATGCAGATGCTGATGAGAGAAAGTCCCGACCTAAAATTAGTTCATGAGCACATAAAATTAAGACAGCGAAGGTGATGTGATGATGAATACCATCAATGAAGACACGCGCTGTACATTGCGCCGATGGTCTAATTATTGCTCCCATTGGCCCCAATCAAAGATAATCCAAGGTAGGGTGTCTTCACTTTCCGCAATCGAGAACACAAGTCGGCACGCATAACAGAAATTATTGCTCCCGTGTCCACCTAAGCCAACACCCGCACACCTTGCACAGTTACCAATAACATGTTTGACGGTCGTTTAGGAGGACTTGGGTCATTTCGCCGCGATGCAGTTTTCCCTCCAAAAACTGCACTGTTTAGTTTTTCGATCGCTGGGCAGCCAGTTGAGAGGCAGGCCGAAGTGGTGAAACAGAGCGTCGGAGTGGCGAAGGGGAGCGTGGTCGGGATGCACGTGTATTGTTGGTCGTGTTGGAAATGCGCACAGGAGACGGCGATCGGTGGTTGGAACGACTGTCGGCATAACGGTAGTAACCTCGAGCACATGTGTCGTCTCGTTCGAAAGCGGCATACCCACGACGTTCATCTTGCTGCCGACGTCGACAGACCCGGGAAATGTGTCGTCGAATTCCACAGTAGTAGCAAGTAGGCCGTGGGGCACGCCAGGAAGAATGGTAGGTTGGGTTTGGTGGACGGGCGACCAGAGGTGCGAGATGTTCATGATCAGGCACAGGTGGTGGTACTTGAGACGGCGAGGGTTGCATTGAAGCGATCTGTGCATACGAAGCTGGTTGGGGGCATGGTGGAGCACTGGTGGGTGCTTTAAAACGCTGACATTTGTTCCCTAGTAATGCCAAGCAGATTGCTAGAGGCGGGTTGAGCGGGAACGTTGTTAGAAGGAGGTAACTGTAGGTTTGCGATTCCTCACGAATTAGGGCTCGAATTATGGATCGGAGCTCTATGCTGTTTGCGAGGGGGTTCTCAGAGAAGTCACGTCGCAGGCGGATTGACTGCAAGGTATCAAGACGCTGGCATACAGAGACGACGTAGGAACCGTCGAAGGGTTGTGCGCAATGAGGGCATTGAAAACGGTAGGTCCGATACCCTTCAGAAGGTGCCGGACACGATCACCTTCTGGCATGGTGTCGTCGATACGGCGGCAAAGTGCAAGCACATCCTCAATATAGGAAGTGTAGGACTCACCGCAATGTTGAACGCGTTTTGCCAGTTTCTTGGGAGCAACTTCTGAACGGACGGTTGGTGCACCGAAAATGCGTCGGAGCTGGTCTTTGAAGGAAGACAATCGCGGAAGTCGCTCTCATGATTCAGAAACCCCGTCTTGGCAACCTGAGAGAGGTAAACTGGACGTGCGCTAATTTCGATGCCTCGTTCCAGTTGTTGTAGACACCTACATGGTCATAGTTGTCGAACCAGTCTTCGACATCTTCGCCAGGCAGACCAGAGAAGATTGGAGGCTCCGAGGGAGGTTGTTGACCGGGCTAGGGTTGGCGGCTGGTGGTTGCGCCGGCGGGTGGTTCGGTTGGGCTTGCTCTTGTGCCATGGTGTTCTGCTGGCGTAAGCGACGTCCCGAACGGAGCTCCAGGAGTTGGCTTTGGATGGAGAGAGGTCGAAGAGATCGGGGAGCACCTTCCACCACTTGAAATACAACGGTTCAGCGGACGCCTTATTCAAGCGACATGAAGATGGCGCCGATGATGAAGAAGAACGGGGTGAAAACTGAAGATGGTTATTGACAGATGAGGAAGATGACGTCCAATGAATTCTTACAATATATATATATATATATATATATATATATATATATATATATATATATGAGATCTAACAGACAGTAATGCCAAAGAATGTACAGGGGAAGTTATTAGAACCGATGGAATGTAAATAAGAAGAAAGAAAAGTGGATGAAAGAATAACCAGCCGAGAGAAGCTCACGGCTGGTTATTCTTTCATCCACTTTTCTTTCTTCCTATTTACATTCCATCGGTTCTAATAACTTCCCCTGTGCATTCCTGGGCATTACTGTCTGTTAGATCTCATAATTATTGTGTTAAAACACGGAAAAACGAGCCCTTAGGTACACATTTCTTTCACCTTAAATATATATATATATATATATATATATATAAATATATATATATATATATATGTCTGTGTGTGTGTGTGTGTGTGTGTGTGTGCAAAAAAGAGCTACTGTTGACCAAGCCTGCAGGCATCCTACTTGCCGCATCCGTTCACACCGAAGCAGATGTAAATCATGTCGAGCATGAGAGGACATTCAATGCTGTAAATAGGTCATTTCAATGATTTTGAGGTGGCGTTGGGCATATTCGGAAATAATTTCCGGCAGAATGACATAACGCTCTGTAACAAACTAACGGGGAACAATTGTGACGCCCACATTAAAACATATTTACGCACAGTCGTTTTGAAGGTGGTATCAGGCTAATTGGCGGCCGAGGGTGGTCAGGCCATGCAAGGTTCATTAAGCGAAACCACGACTTTCTGCTCTAACTTACGTTTTCTCAGCCCGTCATCCACCTCTTTTCAAAACCGAACAGAAAGGTAAGATGAGAATCAAGATCGCAGCCGACGGATCGACTCAGTCAGGTTATGAACTTCCCATTTTGATTCTAGTCATCCACTCACCGGTTACTCTTTTGCCGTTTTTTCACATACCGTATTTCCCAAGAAAGGTTGGCAACCTTACTTTTCACAAACTGACTCAAATTCAATTACCATCGACACATTGAACCTGGAACTGAATAAGTCTGGCTGCGCATAATAAGGGTGTTGTTCTATCTGAATAAGGACCGTTTCAGCAAACCTTGGGTAAGTCGAAGACAGTGAAAGGCCGACTGAGCTGAGATTTCAAGCTTGCGAGTGTCATTACTCCCTACAAAAAAAAGTTGGGTGACATTCGTTGCACTTACATCGCGCATCGGTTGAAATGTTTGTGAATCTCAATATAAGCAGTCGAAAAGTGAACATGTAATTTTTGGAAAATACGATCATTTTTCATTAGAATTACAGAGCTATGGCCTCACGACGCCATTGATTTCACAGTATAAGACATCTGCAACTGACGGGGTTATGAATATTGTAACGCAGCAAAGGACGACGCAGTTGTCTATAGGGAAAAAAGTTTATTGAAGCGAACCTGTGCTCCCCTAACAAGTGATAGAATACACAGGCGGCGAAGCAGCGGCCGGCAAAACGACGGGCACGCTAGTGAGCGTCGGCGAGCGAATGACGCGGCATCGGCTGTGCGGGAATTTATATCGCTCGGGCGCGAGGGTTTCTCGAATAGTCGAATTGTATCGGGAACACCGTGATAGCGTTTGTTAGAAACGCTGTTCGTTCGAACAGCGTTTCTAACAAACAACGCTTGAAGCGTTGTTTCTATCGAACAACACCTGAAGCGTTGTTCGATAGCGTTTGTTCGAAACGCTGTGGTAGCGT
Organism: Rhipicephalus microplus; assembly: GCF_043290135.1. Classification (NCBI taxonomy): domain Eukaryota; kingdom Metazoa; phylum Arthropoda; class Arachnida; order Ixodida; family Ixodidae; genus Rhipicephalus; species Rhipicephalus microplus. The sequence goes on along the minus strand of NW_027465390.1, from coordinate 22,985 downwards.
TTGTTCGAACGCTGTGAAAACGGCGATAGCACAGGCCGGCGCAGGCAGGCCGAAAAAACAAAACACAAATAAACAAACCCAATGCATGGTTCGCGGCATTACCCCCCCTCTAAGAGTGCATCGACCCGATGCTAACATAAGGGACAGTCCACACAAATAAAGGTCGTCATCGTCCGTAGAAAGGTTTTAAGCGAACCACATGGACGACTTCGGGCCGCGTGCGTCGTCGTGATGTACGGGAGTCCCCATCGGGGATCACTTCGTACGTTAGGTTCGCCAACACGTCGTAGAATCTGGTAGGGTCCGAAATAGTTTCGTAGAAGTTTCTCACTGAGTCCACGTCGTCGAATGGGAGTCCAAACCCACACACGATCTCCAGGATGGTACTCGGCGTCTCGGCGTCGGGAGATTGTAGCGTCCTGCATCCACCAGCTGCTGGTCCGTTATACGAGCTCGAGCGAGTTGGCGGGCCTCCTCCGCACGTTGGAGGTATCCTTGGACGTCGGCGTTGAGGTCGTCGTTTTCTACGTGCGAAAGCATGGCGTCGAGCATCGTAGTCGGCCGTTCTCCGTAGACGAGCTCGAACGGTGTCATCTGCGTGGATTCTTGAATAGCCGTGTTGTACGCAAACGTGACGTACGGGAGGACTTCGTCCCACGTCTTATGTTTAACGTCGACGTACATAGACAGCATATCCGCGATTGTCTTATTCAGCCATTCCGTTAGTCCATTCGTTTGGGGGTGGTACGCCGTCGTTCTTCGGTGATCTGTGTTGCTGTAGCGTAACATTCCTTGCATGAGCTTCCGCAGTGAAGGTCGTTCCGCGGTCCGTGATTAGGACCTCAGGGGCTCCATGTCGCAGCACAATTTGGTTAATAAAGAGCTTTGCAACTTCTTGTGCAGTTCCCCTAGGAAGAGCGGTGGTCTCTGCGTAGCGCGTCATGTAGTCTGTCGCTACGACAATCCATTTGTTCGCGGATCGCGATGTAGGGAACGGGCGGGCCCAGAAGTTCCATTCCGATCTGTTGGAAGGGCCTCGTTGGGACGGCGATCGGCTGCAGAAGTCCGGCTGGTCTCCTCGGTGGTGTTTTTCGTCGCTGGCAGTCCCGGCAGCTCCGGACGTAGTGGGTGACATCGGATGTAAGGCGGGGCCAGAAGTTTTTCGCCTTGATTTTTGTAATCGTGCGAGCTGTTCCGAGATGTCCGGAAGACGGGTCGTCGTGGCGCGCTTCCCAAATTTCGTCACGAAGGTCTGCGGGGATGACAAGTAGATAAGTTGTTCTCGTTCCGGTGTTGAAATTCTTCTTCACTAGGATGGAGTTTTTGAGGCTGAATGCTGGTAAGTTGCGCTTGAACGCCCTAGGCACGGCGACGTTGCGTCCTTCGAGGTAGTCGATCATGGCGCAGAGGTCAGGGTCGGCACGCTGCTGGGCGGCTAGGTCGCTCTCTGTCACGACTCCGAAGTACGCGCTGTCTTCATCGGAGTCCTGTGGTGGTGGGTCGGCGGGGGCGCGGGACCGGCAGTCCGCGTCGGAGTGTTTCCTGCCGGATTTGTAGAATATTGTAACGTCAAACTTTTGCTGGCGCAAGCTCCACCGCCCAAGACGGCCAGAGGGGTCCTTCAAATTGGCGAGCCAACAGAGCGCATGATGGTCTGTCACAACCTTAAACGGTCTACCCTAGACGTAAGGGCGAAATTTTGAAATGGCCCATATGATAGCCAGGCACTCTTTCTCGGAGGCAGAGTAGTTTCTCTCCTCCTTCGACAGACCACGGCTTGCATAGGCGATTACCTTTTCGTAACCGCTTTGCTTTTGGACGAGGACGGCACCCAAACCGATATCACTGGCGTCCGTTTGCATTTCCGTTTCGGCGTTTTCGTCGGAATGAGCGAGCATGGGCGGGTTTTGCAGGCGTTGTTGCAGCTCGCAGAATGCCTTTTCTTGGTCGTTTTCCCAGCTGAAACGGGTGCTTTCTTTCGTCAGGCGCGTGAGTGGCTCTGCAATGCGTGCGAAGTTTGCGACGAAGCGCCGGTAGTATGCGCACAGTCCGAGAAACCTTCGCACACCCTTCCTATCTTTCGGCCTTGGGAAGTTCGCAATGGCTGATGTTTTTGCTGGGTCAGGTAGGACTCCCGCGGCGTTCACGACGTGACCCAAGATTTTGAGTTCCTCGTACGCGAAACGGCACTTCTCAGGCTTCAGCGTTAACCCCGACGTACGAATGGCCTCGAGTACAGATTCCAACCTTGTGAGGTGTTCGTCTAAAGTCCGGGCGAATACGACAACGTCGTCGAGGTATACGAGGCAAGTGTGCCACTTCAGGCCTGCTAACACAGTGTCCATGACTCTTTGAAATGTTGCGGGCGCCGTGCACAGCCCAAACGGCATCGCCTTGAACTCGTATAGACCGTCCGGGGTTATAAATGCAGTCTTCTCTCGGTCTCTCTCGTCCACTTCATTTTTCCAGTAGCCGGTCTTCAGATCCATGGATGAGAAGTACTTGGCGTGGCAGAGGTGGTCGAGGGCGTCGTCGATTCGTGGCAGGGGTACACGTCCTTTTTGGTGATTTTGTTTAGTCTCCGGTAGTCAACGCAGAATCTTAAAGTGCCATCTTTTTTCTTCACGAGTACAACCGGCGCAGCCCACGGACTTTTTGATGGCTGTATTATGTCGTCGCTGAGCATGTCATCAACTTGAGTCCGGATGGCTTCGCGCTCGTGTGAAGAAACGCGGTACGGTGACTGTCTGGTAGGTCGGGCTCCATCTTCGGTTATTATCCTGTGCTTCGCCAAAGGTGTCTGACGTAACTTCGAGTTTGAGGCAAAACACTCGCTGTAGCGACGGAGCAACTCCAGTAATCTGTCCCGATTTTCTTGAGACAGCGCAGGGTTCACGTCGAAAGGATGTGGCAGCCTGGAAGCATCTGCGCGTGCGATTTCAAAGGTGGCGACCGCGATCACTTGACTCGCTTCTTGCGTTTCTTCGAGGAACGCAATTGCAGCGTCTTGTTTAAGATGCTGGTACTCCTCGGCGAAATTGGTGACCAAAACGTGGGATCTGCGTTGCTTAAACCGCGCAATGCCTCTTGCGACAGACACACCGCGGTCTAGAAGCAACCTTTGGTCAGTCTCCACGATAGCGTCGACGTCAGGAACAGCACCTTCACAATAGACGGCGATCATCAAGCTTGCGCGGGTTGGCAGGGTGACGTGATCGTCGGCGATCCTTACAGCAGCATGGTGTCCGAGGTTCGGCTGCGGCGTCGTGGAGTGATCGGAAGAAAACGTTATCGACCTGGTCTGCAGATCAATTATTGCGCCATTGTTCGTCAAAAAGTCCATTCCGAGAATTACGTCGTGGGAGCAGTTAGGCAAAATGACGAACTCCGAAGGGTACGTAGTGCCGTCTATGGTGACGCGTGATGTGCACATTCCACTTGGGGTCACGAGGTGGCCTTCTGCTGTGCGTATGTGCGGACCGTCCCATCTGATCGTAACTTTCTTTAGCTTGGACGCGAATGACCCGCTCATGACCGAGTAGTTGGCTCCTGTGTCGATGAGGGCGACTACGTCAAGGCCGTCGATGGACAACTGGACGTCGGATGCCGCTTTCCTCGAATTTCGGGTGCGTCGGGGCTTCGTATCGCGGCTTGCACGTGTTGATGGTCGGGCACTATGCGTCGTCATCGTCATTTTCTCAGCGGCAGGCTTCGTCATTTCGGGTACGCGTCGCGCAGCGTAGCTGTCCTCGTTTTCGGGGGTCTCGTCCGGGTGTCGTCGGGTCGTCGGGATGAGGGCATGTCGTGAGTCACGGTCTTGCGTCGTTGGAGGGTTTTCATTTTCTCGCCGTTGTGCAACTTCACCTCTCGAAGTTGCTGCTTTTAGTTTCCCCCTCGTGGGCTGGGGGACCTTCCACGGGCGAAGTCAGCATGGCTGCGATGGTTGGGGGATTGGTACGGGTAGGGCGACGCCGAAAGGTTGAAATGGGATGGTCCACGGCTGGTGTTCGACAGGTATTCTTCGATCTCAAATGGGCGCTGGCCGGCTCGCGGGCGGGGTGCGTCGACGGAGAACCCACGCAAATCCAGCCTCTTGTACGGGCAGCGGCGGTAGACGTGGTCGGCCTCTCCGCAGTGGTAGCACAGGGGACGATTATCTGGCGTTCGCCACACCCCCGTCTTCCTGGGCGCCTGGTTTTGGGTTACAGGGGGTCGGGCGGGCGACATTGGGTGGCGGTACGGCGGGGCCTCTTGATAACGTGTTGGGACGGGTCGGGGTCGACGAGCAGCAGCGGAGTAGGTCATCACTTGTGGTTTGCAAGATGCTTCCGACGGCGTTGAATTCCCCAGTGCTTGCTGAACCTCCTCGCGGACGACGTCAGTGAGGGAGGCGACTTGGGGCTGCGGGGTTGCTGGGAACAATTTCCTCAGTTACTCGCGAACGACGGCGCCGATGGTCTCCCGCAAGTCTTCCGTCGCCTATCCAGGGGCGTTTACCGGGTTCACCGAAAGGGTGTTGAGTGGTCTATCGTATTACCGCAAACGCATATCCAAGGTCCTCTCGATCATCGAAGCTTCGGTGACGAACTGAGCGACGGTCTTAGTGGGGTTGCGGATGAGTCCAGCGAAGAGCTCTTGTTCAACTCCCCGCATCAGAAAGCGCACCTTCTTATATTCTGCCGTTTCGGGGTCAGCTCTCCGGAACAGCATCTTCGTCTCCTCAGCGAACAGTACAACACCTTCGTTAGGGTGTTGCATTCGCGTCTCCAACAAAAGGGCGGCTCGTTCTTTCCGCACAACCGTAGCGAATGTTTTGAGAAATTCGCTCCTAAAGACACTCCAGTCGGTTAGGGAACCTTCATGGTTCTCAAACCACGTTCGAGCTGCATCCTCCAAAAAAAGAAGACATGACGAAACGTTTTTTCGTCATCCCACCTGTTAAAATGCGGATGTGCTCCAGCTTCTCCAGCCACTCTTCCGGCTCTTCACCAGGAGATCCTCGGAATGATGGGGGCTCACGAGGTTGTTTCAGAACGACGGGAGGGTTGGTAGCGCTGGTAATGGTGCCTGCGTTGATCATCGTGGTTCTTACGTCTTCTTTCCTTTTTTATCCGGGAGCAGTCCAAACTCTGGCTGAAGGCCTTGCTGTCGGCGGCTGACACGAGTTGGACGTGCTTGTCGGCTTGGCAATGGCTTAGGGTTCATGTACCCCGCACCTCCACCAGATGTCACTCAGCAAAGGACGACGCAGTTGTCTATAAGGAAAACAAGTTTATTGGAGTGAACTTGTGCTCCCCTAACAACTGAAAGAATACACAGGCGGTGAAGCAGCGGCCGGCAAAACGACGGGCACGCTAGTGAGCGTCGGCGAGCGAATGACGCGGCATCGGCTGTGCGGGAATTTATATCGCTCGGCGCGAGGGTTTCTCGGATAGTCGAATTGTATCGGGAACGCCGTGAAAGCGTTTGTTAGAAACGCTGTTCGTTCGAACAGCGTCTATAACAAACAACGCTTGAAGCGTTGTTTCTGTCGAACAACGCCTGAAGCGTTGTTCGATGGCATTTGTTCGAAACGCTGTGGTAGCGTTTGTTCGAAACGCTGTGAAAACGGCGATAGCGCAGGGCGGCGCAGGCAGGCCGAAAAAACAAAACACAAATAAACAAACCCAATACATTGTTCGCGGCAATATTATCAAGCATAGTGAGAAAGAAGGTTGTTAGCACGAGTGCCAGAAGGGCAAAAAATCTCTTGAGTACTTGAGCGAACATCAACCCACATAGAAAGCAACTTTTTCAAGTATCTGAGCATACGCGTTGATGTTGACTTCAGAATTGTTGTTTTTATGCAGTACATTAAGCTTATTGTAGGCGTGGCATAGGCCGTCGGCATACCAAACCGGTGCACCCACGTATATTTAGCCTGGTTTCATGGAGCACGCTCAAATTATAAAACGGTCAACATCTAAGTGTTGTTATTTCCACCTGAGAATATATATCAATGTTATGTCTAACGATATGAAAAATTGGGTGAGTTGGTATGAATACATTTAGGGAAATTCAGGGAATGCTTGAGCACACCACAAGTGCTCTGAGAAATAGGTCGAGATAGCGCAAACTCACTGAGCAAACTTTAACGAAAAGGATGTACATATGTGACCTGAGAAATAGGTATAGGTGTGTCTAAGTCAAAAGCTATGCATATGAATACATCAGCCAGAAATCATTTGTGAAAACGGACAAGTATTGCACATTTACCAACGCCAGTTCCTTAATTTGTTTTTTTCTTCCTTCTACACGTTGCACATGACTTTTCTGTGAAACTGATTCTTGTTATTATCATGATGTACATGAATTTTCGCATAATCTGAACAATGTCTTCTCTTGTGCTACTCTTGGTGTTGTTATATGTTAGTGATTCGTTTTAACAAGTAAACTGATATATGAGTGTGCACATGATTTTCTTCCTCTATGGAGTCTTTGTGATTTTTCTGAAAATTTTCCAGAATGTTATTTCTCGTTCTTTATCAAGTTTTCAACTTTTGTCTTGTTAGCACCACTTTCTTTAGGTTCATACTGATTTATTTAAATAATCCTGAGTTTTAAACTTTGAAAACTCTATTTAAAATAGCGCCAGATAGTTCAGTTCAGACACTGCACCGATACGTTCTTTTCTTAAGTCATTATCGAGTGTAGCTTAGCAAGTATTACTACAGCATCACATTGATACAGTATGCTCACATAGACCACTCGGAATTTACACTGTCTCGCAGAGCTGCAGCAGAATAATAACGAGCATTGTATAAGGCAAAAAACGAATTGATGTTCTTACTTCACCACGTTTATGAATGTCGCTTTGATGGTGGGCATATGATACGAGCTATATTCGTAAGGACCAAAAGCGAGTTTGGTCTTCGCTCTCCGGTCTGAGCCTTGTAGCTCTTTAAATTTTTGCAACGAACTGAAAATTTCAAATTCAACAGACACCACGACACTATGAGACCTAGCAGATATTTAAGTGAGCCTGATGATGTAATATTGCGAAATGTTTACCCAACGTTGCCTCAACATTGAGAAAGTCACTGCAACGTGGTGGCAACAGTTCGTGGTACAGAGTGCATAAGGCATACTCAAGCCTTGTGAGTGCGCGTTTTAAGAAAGAATGTGCATACATACATAGGTTTAGCCTACACCGACATACAATTATACCTATTTTTTTCAAGAAGATTTCTCGGTAGACATTAGGTACTCAATTCCCCTTGCACGCAGATTGATTATAATACACATACAAGAGGACAAATACCAAGACAGGAAGTGTACGTATATCAAAAAACAAAACCTACTGCCCAAGCGGATGGAACGAAAGAAGGGAGACAGGAAAGAGCGCAGACTACCAGCTATTACTATAGATTCCCGAGTTCATTATACGGGCAGGCTACACTGCGCTATGAGGATGCCCATAAAACCAGGATTCATTAAAAATATACCTTTTTAAAGGAAAAAATTCTTTGCCCGTTGAGACGAGGTCGGTCAGAACAGAACAGGATGCATTTGTCTTTCTTCTTGCAAGACTGGGCGGAATGTGGCCGGGCTAGATGGGATGCGGGCGCAAGTGGAAGTTATCCGACTAACTGCAATGCTGCAGTGAGGCATCTCACGAAGGAGCATTGCTGCGCGTGCCACAGTGCCGTTACGTGACTGTTGAAAGTGCGTAAGGGGGAGACGGTCTGAATACCAAAACATTATTACGTCATTATGGTTTTTGCGCACTCACTGACAGCAAAACGTTCCCGCATACTTTTCGTATACACTGTCGATCGCTGTACTTTCACAATTTTCTTCTGTACTGTTCATCGCGTTGTTTCGTATAATTTTGCACGCTACAAGACTCAAAACTTGTCTTCATTTAAAATGACGGCTTATGCACAGCCATGCTTCCGTTACGTACCGCAATAATATCTCGCGTGCTTGAAACGGTGAAATTGTAGTCGCTTTGAAACGTAAGCACATTGAGCAGTCCGTAGTGCTTGATGCCACCCTTTAGCAGTGTGTTCAGAAAGGCGGCCGACTCATCCAAACTTTCGGGATTAACACGGCTGCATTAAAAAAATAGAAATCCTATACCAACAAGCCTCTTTCAATTACTAGTATGTTTGAACAACACGAATCCTAGAATATTTCGAAATCCTAAAGTACACTGTCAATTGTAACTGCAATCACCCACAATTTCTTTGCGTTAGAACTGTATGTAGAAAATAATGTCGAACAGTGGTGTAATTTATTGCTTACTGGTGGCGATCGAACTTAAAATTCACAGGAATGCACCAAATATGTTGTGATGGGCTAGTTGGCGGGCCTTGATTTTTCAAATGGTAGCGCACAAATAGATACAAAGCACGCACGCATGAGGAGAAAACACTCACATGGAAGGATACAAAACAATTACACGCGAATGTGTTTTGTGTCTAATACATGTGCATGTTTCATATTTTCCATGCAGTGCCTCTTCAAAAAAATAGAAATATCATTAAGAGATCGGAGGGCAGTGCGACAAGCCACGGTATAAATGAGAAATGCAAATATCCCAATTACCACCTAGCAAAATTTATGTATCCGAGCTGGCCAAGTACTGCGTAGAACTGACAGTTGATGCACAGTGAAAAAGAAAATAACAAAAAATGACTTCTAAGAAAGGGCAAGTACAGCCGAGGAAGGCAGTTGTAGTTGTATGAAGTGAAGTAATCAATTAGAAGTTTCGATAAATAGTACCAAATCTTCTGACAGGATATGGTAAACTGGAGATATTGGGTAAGGCCTATGTCCTGCAGTGAACTAAAACAGGCTCGGAATCACAAAACCATCAAAATTCTACGGACTACACTTTCCCATGCATGCTGAAAGTCGTTTCTAAAAACTCTGGTAGGGTACAGCAGACAGCTGACAAGGTAGGCCAGTGGCGTTCACAGTAGCCCTTAATCTGTCGTGCTCATGTATGCGAAGATACCAAATGGGGTGCAGAACCTATTGGTAGTCGCTGTTTTATTTGTAGATGACTGCGGACAGCAGGTCACAAACGTGGGCAGATCCGCACATACTTGTGTGTTTGTCTGTTTCATGTAACTCACATGCCCGACCAGGCCTCACCATGGCAATTGCTCCTTGTAAAAAGGGGCGTTGCCAAATACCATGAAAACGAGCCATGTGAGAGCGAGGTGAATATTCATGAGGTCGTCACCAAGACCTGCAGTTATTTAGTAGATTAAATTACGGAAACAAGAAGCTCTTGTAATTAGGGCACAACCTTGGGAATAGTGAAGTCTGAGGCCAAATCTTAAGAACTCGTATTTAAGTTCTGAAGAAGTATTGCCGTTTAGTTTTACCGAGGCTACATCAGACCCCCTGAACTAAGTATGCCACCTCCGCACAATGCCTTGGTCACACGGAGAAAAAAGAAAAAAAAACGCTGGAACGTAAGCGCTTGATATTTATTCCCAAGATTCTATAGCTCAAGAAAAGTCACGGAAAAAGTCAGGACTTACCGTTAGAAAACAAGACTACCAACTTTTCTTTGGTACAATATTTTAACGTTGAATTCGTGTTTCTGCACTTCCTGCTCTTGCCCACTCATTCTTAAAGCAGCTCTTTGGATGTTTAGCCTTTCATTCAGCCGTTGGTACGCGCAATAGTGCACACTTTTCCAAAGTGGGATTTGCACGTATCGTTAGTGCTTAAATAATATGTGGGGTTTAACGTCCTAAAACCAACATAAGATTATGAGCGACGCCTTAGTGGAGATCTCCGGAAATTTGAACCAACTGGGGTTCTTTACCGTGCAACCAAATCTGAGGCCGCGGGCCTACAAAACTCTTGCTTTTCTCAAAAATGCACCCGCCACCGTCGCAATTTGATCTCTCGACCTGCGGGCCAGCAGCCGAGTTCCTTAGCTACCATACGCTCACGGCAGAGTGTGCCGAAGAAACAAAAAATTCCAATCTTTAAAGAAAGGTACTTTCTCCAAACAGTTTTAGGAGCATTAGGAGTCAAATATGTGGGACTTACTCAAAGGAAAATAAAATGCCGAACTCTAATGCGGTGTCAGGCGGACATCTTCTGAAACAGGATCATGCTGCGGTAGTCTTTTCTGGCTTGAACTCGGCCATCTATTGCGTACACGTCAGTTTAGGAGAGATAGTCACAGTATTCTGACTGGTACATCTCTTCAGATCTGGCTGTCTCACCTACAGTGCAGATGATAACCTTCACTGGGTGCACAAGGAATAGAAAACAGGAGAATTTCCGGACTTGCCTTTTCAGTTAATGTACTTGTAGCTACTGAAGCTTTGATTGATTTGTAGGGTTTAACGTCGCAAAACCACCTTATGATTATGAGAGACGCCGTAGTGCAGGGCTCCGGAAATTTCGACCACTTGGGGTTCTTTACCGTGCACCCAAATCTGAGTACACGGGAGCTACTGAAGCTCTCTTGCTCGGTAATTGAAGTCATCAAAATTATATACAAGTGCAAACACATAATGAACGCAGCACAACTGGTTCATTGTAACTAGAGGGCTCTACAAGTCCGTTTTGAATATGCTCCGAAAATTAAGGGTGCACAAACACTCCGTTAGTGAGACTCTCGAATGGGAGGGAGGAGAAAATCACTTAGATGGCGTGTTGAATGTTCCAAATGTTCTATGGGAAAGAACACCACAATTACGACAATGAACACACGTAACAGAGACCAACTCTAATTTTTGCTATATTTAACATAAGGGCTAACATGTCGAAATGGCTATCAAGTTCGCGCATGTCAGGACTGGAGCAGTGGAAAAAAGTTAGGACAAAGGAAGGCCCAAAGTGCAAAAACTATGTTGCAATAAGACTTTCATTTGGGTGTGTTGCTTCATAGCAAGACGATATTGTAGGATTTACACGAGTCTTGTTGTGCAGTGCTTTTTGGTCTACGTTAAAGGTATTTTGAGCGTCAACGGAATACTGAAATGAGACAACAAAGCTGCTTCAATCGGACAGTTATTCGTTGAAAGCCATGCGGCTGTTCATTATATCATCACAAGCCTATTAACAAAAGACAAAGTAAAGATGCATAGGTCAGCTGAAATTTCACGTCCAAACTTTAGAGCACGAATGTCAAAAATATCTCAAAAATATTCATGTCAAAGTGGTTCGATATTATTGTCAAAGCGATTATGAACTTCGCACGCTCTAGCAGATGGCGATGACAATCATGTCTAAGCAGCGACTCTCGGTGAAAGAGCGGGAGCGTCGTGTTGCTTTTACTTTTACTTGCTGCGTGTTTTCACGCTCGCCAGGCCTTTTTTATCGAGTACAGTGGTCACTTTGGTACTGCGAAACGGTAAGAGTGTTATATTCTACCTTAGTACGGCTTTAGCGAGAAAATTATAGTTGTGATCTAAAGTGACGCCCACAAGCTATCACGCTAATATCTAATCACACGATGAACTAATCAGTGGGAGACGGAAAGTTTCAAAAAATCCTACTGGCTAAAGGAATGTCGTGTTTACACGTTCCATTGTCTATTTACTGGGTAACTATAGCTAGTTTTGCCTACTTTTGGATGTACACGCTTTTAGTGTCTACTAAGATGTTACAAAAAAAATGTAATACGAGCATACTGAACAAATACCAATACATTTCTCCCAGATGTCATTGAAACGTAAATAGAGTACCAAACGTCAATGTTGTACTAAAAAATGGGGCAGACTTCAAAAATGCTGTCGAGGTGCCTTTACGACTTATTTTTTTTCAGTGCCAAGTAATATAGGTGACTAAATGTTTGTTGTAGTTATCATAAAAATACCAAGGAAATTGTATTGTTGTGAACAGTATTTTGGGAGATATCTTATTTCATTGTGGCGGGCTGAGTTGTGGCACTGTGTACCTTGCACAATTGATACGCATATAATTATATTGTCCTCTCAGTTATGACCCTCTATGAGATTGTAAAATATGAATAAATGAGTGAATAAATAAATGTAGAAAGAAATAGATACATCAATAAAGAATTAAAATGTATGCACTGCATTACTCCTAAAGCTCCCCCCATAATGGTCTTCGACCAATGTGTACATCTGTCCAAAGAAAAAGCAGGTGCCTTTATTTATATATTACGACATTTGCCACCAAAGGGACATAGAAACGTGCTCTCACCTGGGCCTGGGATCTCTGTTGTCGTAGTCGTCTTCACCGTCGTTGTAGTCGTGGTTGTCGTCTTCGTAGTTTTTGCCGCCCTTGTCGCTGTTGTAGCACGCAATGTTAGAGGGCTTGTCATAGAGGACAGGCACGCTGCGAAAAATTGAAGGAACGGTAACTTACACTAGTTGCACAATGAGAACGATTAAGCACATAGTCTTACCAACAAGTATTGAGCTTGCATTGTACAATATACGTTGCACTACGCTATACATTCAGAAAACATCAATACCTTCCACGACGGAAATAATTTATATTGCAGTTTTTTTCTTCTTCTTTTGTTTTTTACTGCCTAATAAACTTTTAGTCACCTATGAATGCTTTGGAAACGGGGGGATGTGAACTGGGGGACGTCGTGAACTGGGGGATGTCGTGAGGAACTTTTTGCAAAGCGAATAAAGAAGGGGGGGGGGGTGTTGTGGTGTAGCTGGGCACCTAAAATAAGCCCAACGTGCACGGCGAAAGAAGTCTGTTTTATTTGTACCTGGCAGAGAATGGTCAAAAGTGGCACGCCAGTTTGATCCCAACAGCAAGTCAATGAGCGGCGCCATCTGCATGGCACTTCAAAACTGTTTCTGCTGCCTTTTCAAGCGTGCTTTTTCTCTCTCCAGGGGATTTCTGTAAAGCAATTACCTTAAAAAAAGAGAAACATTACACAGCTCCGCCATACCGTAACAATTATATGTGACGCAGCAAATAAAGAAAACAAACACGATGAGGGTACTGTAACGGGATTACGCGTGCTTCTAAAAAAAAACTGATTTATTTATGTTTTGTATTGCGATGGGAATTATATAAACCCTATCAACAATTTTCGCCATCACCATCCCAGTAATGTCCCGCATAATGTCCTAATTGATAACACGCCCCGCGAATCGTAACTTCTACCAATGATTGCTTTAATATATTTCATTGCCAGTGTTAACGCGTTCTCCTCAACGGATGCCGTAGGTCCACCTTAGTTCAGGGAGTGGTCGCGATGCAACACCACATGTAAGGTAGCGCTGCTTGCAATACACACGCTTCCCAGACCTTTCCCACCGAGATGCGATAAACGAGTTTCTCTCTACAATATCTTATGTCTGTCAGGTTCTTTTTTTTCTGGTCCTTCTTTGTTGCTGTAAGCAGTGCTGCCACCGCATCACAGCGCGCTTAAAGTGAGAGCATGCAGCAGTAACGCATTGACGCTTCCAATTTAGTTAACCGCGTAACGTCGCGAACGTTGACACGCTATCCAAAAAGACCGTATCTATTACAGAGCTCCCGTGACCGCCAATATTGTTAACACAAGGAATCCAAGGCACCGCCCCGCATATATGTCTACAGCAGAACAAAAAATTGCTTCATGTGACTTCCGTCATGAGCCACCACATGATGGCTTCTCTCCCCCATGGCCGGAAAGTGCACGCAAAGGCTGGGCAAAGAGCTAGAGCCGGAGAGGGCGAAAGAAGAGGTTGGTGAATGGCTTTATCGGTTACATCTGGCTGGCATTGAAACAAAGAGGAGACATTTTTTTCCATCCAAGGTTAAATGCGTGCAAGCTTGGGTGATGATCGCAGCTAAACGAGAGATCAAAAGAACCGTTTCTTCTACGTCTTTCGGAGAGTGCAAGCGCAGTCCACCCGCGTGTAAGACCTGCTTTAGAGTCCCCAAGCGGAAAGGAAAATACTCGCCCTTCTTGAACGGGAATGGAGAAATGCTACCTTGGAGTGGGGGGGCTGCTTGAGCAGCAGCTGCGAGCATCAAACCAACAATCGCGACTCTCAATGTCTGAGGTGCGCTCTCTCGGTAGGCACGAGCGTGAATGGTTTGCATGCTCATCTATGCGATGCACCCCTAACGTGGAGGGACTGCGCAAAATGGGAATATCTCACTGCTTCTTATAACATTACTGTGTGTCCCTACCGCATTCTTAGCTTCACCCTTGTGGTGAACAGGAGTTTTCGCTTTTAGATATGTGGATGAACCTGACAAATCTTTAAAAATTAATTCGCGAAACCCCATTCTAGAAGCGCTACTGTAGTCCAACATTGCGACACAAGTGGACATCAATATTTGCTGCGCTTGGCGTGGTCAATGAGGAATGTGTACACGTGGACCTATCGTATCAACTGAGTTACTCTTTCGCTGTTTTAAAACAGTTTCCGTAGGTATTATCTGGTTTTGATCTTTGCTGATTAGTTTTGTTGTGGTAGCATTTACATGCACACTCTCGGCTGGATTTCGCCGCTGGCATCGGCGTTGTCGTCATTCACCGTATATGTATACGCATGTATATAAAAAAGCGCAAAAAATAAAAAGAATTCAGAAAAAGATTCCTGCGCGCGCAAATAGACCCCTTTCCTAATTTTATCTGGTATCACTTATTCAAGAGTCACTTTGGCTATACGACTCATCACTCTATTTGCTGACCGCCATCAGGTAGTCTGAGTGTGCGGCATTCTGTCGGTACAGGAGGCAGTGGTTTTTTTTAGGTGTGTCGTGCACGGCCGTAATGGCTTGGCGGCTTGTGCATTTTTTTTCTGAAAGTGGGGCGCATCGGCATAATGTCGTCGACCAAAAATTTGTTATAAGCAAATTAGAGGCGTATCAGACGTCGAGAAGCGCCGGAAACCGCAACGAACTGCGGAGCCACAAGTTCGTCGCAGAAAGATACGTTCAGTGCTCGACCATAGAAACACATGCAGACACAACGAAGTAAATACTCTCAGAGTCGTTTTCTTTTCGCATGTTCACTAGTGGTGTGGCTAAACGTTACCACGGCAGTTCGCGAGGGACGCGGTCTGACTAGCTCGCGTGTACGAGTAACCTGCCATGCATGATGCATCTGCATTGCCTGTCACATAAATGTGTTTTTCTGGCGACAGCAGATGTTAACTAGTTCTTTTTACTCCGACGCAGTGATTGCACACTGTAGCACGTACGCGCGAAGTGCTTCAGAAGCCAGTAGAAGACGGCAACACCATACATCGTGTCCGCCGCAGTGACGCATGATGGCTACGTGCAAGATAGCGTATGCGAATGTGCCGCCACAGAAAATGGAGCGTGTCACCATGTAGCATGACTACTAAAGTTCTTATGCTCCTTATCACAAATGGCTATGTGGAGCCTCCGCCAGAAATATCATGTACGCAACTTCCACGAATTTGGAGGCGGCCGCGAGGGCTGGAAATACCGGCTTTCAGCGTTGATGACATTGATTGGAGAGCCGCAAGGCCAGACGGCGTGTCTTACCCTCTTTAGTCGCGTCTTTATGAAGTCAAAGAAAGAGCGAGGTCCTTAGAAGAGGTTCAAGGAGCCGCAAACCAGTATGCAATCGAGACGGCTGCCCATACTAAGAGTTCACTTCTGGGATACTGGAAGTCTGGTGCAAAGAGAAAAGCAGGCAGCATGTTTGGCGACACATGTGTAGGCTGCCTCTTGTGGAGCCAGAAACCGCTTGTCTCTCATGACTTCAAGACCTATTTGTGGTAAGAAATTCAGCAGGGTTCAGCTACGCAGCTGACACTCGTGCCGACACCTGCTGTTAAAGCACTTTTTGCAAAAACTGTGCACACTATTGTGTCGTGTGTGGGGCTGCCGCCAACGAAGCAAGCTGTAATCGAGGCAAGCACATGTATGTAAATACCTGTTGGCCTGTTTTTGTGTTTTGGAAACACAAAAACAGTATTAAGTGAACAACTTCTGTGTCTTCTGTGTCTTCTTCCTACATAGCACGTACCATTCTCTAGTTATCTGTTACACCATAATGTGTTCACTAACCAACTTCCACTCCTTTATACCCCATGTAACTTCAAGTTTAATGGTGTAGTAATATAAAGTCATTTTGTACGTGTAACGTGCTGGACCCTTATATGCAAGCTTTTGGGCTGGTTGAAACTCAGCAGCTGTAACAAAACCCTTACCTGTAGGGTCAATGCGTAGATTACGTGTAGCATAAAATAAAGCATGAAAAACACAAGAATAGTGTGCATTACTTCTAAGTGGAACCTGTTTTTCTATTTTGTGCTTTTGTAACATCCTGTAAACATAACAATACTAAGCAACTTAATTATACAACTGCTTTTGTTCGTTTTAGCAGCCAGACAAGGTGTGATTATATTGGCAATTTTTGTATTTACCCCAGCATGTTCTGCACCTTTATATGCAGGCTCTCGTGATGTCTGTTGACGAAGCTCGAAACCTCAAGCCGACTTCTTGCCAGCAGAGCAACAGTGCAACATGGAACATGCTCGCAAAGACCGCCTAAAGGCATCTAACCTTGGTGTTATCTCTCGTGTAAAGTAGACATAAAAAGGCCTACAAGTCCCCACCACTCAGAGAGATTTGTCTCGAGTAAGAGCCATACAGTAAATATTAGTTGAACATTTTACTGAAAAAGTTGGTTTGTAAGAAAGCAAGAAGATATGGTACAGTAACACAGTGTAAACATATATAAATACGTTCCTATGCCCTGTTTACACCTGCTATACGTAGCACAACTCCCAGTAAACATCACTGGCTATAAATTACCTACAGTAATGAATGCACAGGTGCAATGTTATTGACAAAGGACAGTGATGTCTCTGTTATCACACTACTGAAAAAAACCTTGAAAAAGGCGTAGCTCTGTATGCTCTGTTTAACATATCTATACACCTTGTATGCACTTCAAAAGGTTGAATCTATGGTATAATGCATTCGTGATTAAGCCTAAAAATTACTGCCGTTTCAGGTATGGAGTTTCATGTGAAGCTAAGGCTAATCAAAAATATGAAACAATGCTGCGCGCGACCAGGAACAACATCCATACATTTCACTGTGGCTTTGTCGTGGACCCAGAATGCCTGTAGCTTTTTGCCACTCCCGATCGTGTGGTACGAGACCCCTATGAACAAGAACCTCATGGCATCATTGAAATAAAGTGCCCCTACTCAATGAAAGACCTTGAAGAACTATGTATTGAAGGCTCATGCCTCTTATAGACAATATTCGCACATATAGGCTAAACCGCACCCACTGTTACTATTGTCATGTGCTTGGGCAGATGACAATTACAGGTGTGACTTGAGGCGACTTTGTTATGTATGCTTCACAATATCTGGTAGTTTATAGACATAGATTCAATGAATCTGACTAGAATAAATGCCGAATAAAGAAGGACAGCTTTTATTCCTTGACAGTTTTGTCGTACTTAACAAAAAGTAATGCACTGCATTGGTTGCCAAACTTTTCAACTCACTAAAGACACATTCATGCTATAAAGCTCACTCGAACTCAGATTCGCCAATATTAGCCTCAACCAGACTCAATGGGACTCAGATTCGCTAAACTTTTTCTCAACCAGGCTCAAACTCACCAACATTTTGATAAACCTGGCTCGCGGCTTGACCCGAGTCTGAGTGAGTGGACTCATAGATCTGAGGGTATAAAGGTAGCTTTCCGGATCGTTGTACAAGTGCTGTGAGAGCGACAAGCGAATGACTCTTTATTCTTTTTGATAACATCATCACCTGTACATCTTCACCAGCGTGATAATATCATTACCAGCGTGATTTAGCTCGAGCCTGGCTGAATAAACCGGTTCCTCACAAGTGGTGGACGGTGCTTTTCATTCCCTCAAGTCCTCTCGCCCGTTCTCGCTGTAGCTCCACTCGGGTCGTCGCATACAGCCCCCTGCCATGGTGGCCCAAGAAAACTCTGGCCTATTTAACGTTGCCATCATACTGCAGCCACCGCCACCCACTCCGCCCAACAACATTCGCCTGCGTGATCCACCTGTGTTTTTCGGTCTCCGAGGCGATGATGTCGAAGACTGGATCAAGAACTTTGACCTCTACAGTGATTTGAACAGGTGGGACAATCCACAGAAGTTGCGCAGTGTTCCATTGTACTTGTCCGATGTTGCGAAAGCTTGGTTCTGAAACCACCACCCGGATCTTCCCGACTGGGACACTTTCGAGCAATAAGTTCGTCAGATAATTGGTGCTCCTGCAGTTCGCACTGGGGCAGCAAAGAAGAAGCTCGCTGAACGCACGTAGCTGCCGGGTGAATCTTAAACCTCTTATATTGAGGGTGTCCTTGCACTGTGCAAGCGCGTTAACACCGGCATGTCTCAGAAAGACCAAATACGCCACATTACTAAAGGCAATAACACCGTCGCCTTCAACGCCCTCGCCACGCAAAATCCTGCCACGACCCAGGACGTGATAACTATCTGTCAGCGACTTGACGAGCTCCAGTCTCTTCGCCTTTGCTAAGATGTCACCGACATTCGTTTGCCTGCACCCCTCGACTTGCGTGCGCTTATTTGCGACATCGTTCATGAAGAGCTTCACGGGCGCTGATCTTTCTGTGCTGCGGAAGTTTCTTTCCCTTCTGAAAAAGATAGCTTGCGACACCTGATTAAACAATAGATCGCCTCCGCAACGCGTCCAATGTGTTCTAACCGTCCCTGCGTGCGCCAGACGTGCACGTACGCCGAAGTTGCCGCGCTCTCTGCCGCATCCACCTTTTATGTGCCTACAACAGCAGACCATACGCCTGTGGCTTCGTTATCACAGCCAGTGCGTGCACCACCTTACTCAGGACCTCAAGGTCCACCTCGACCAATCTGTGACTACTGCGGCAATCGAGGACATATCACTCGGTTTTGTCGAAGGCGCCAACAAGACGAGCACCACGGCTACGCTCCTGAAGAACATCGAAGCTTCCGTACGACCATGAACTACCTATGAGCACCCTACCGATCGTCCCATTACCGTTCACCGTCTCCTACCAACCATACTGACATGCCTGGGAATTGCCGTACGTGTCGCCGCAGGTCGCCTTCACCAGGTCGCCGTTCAGTGTGACCTCTGCGGCCCACCTCCCATTCCACGAACGCTCACGCGGAAAACTCCCCAATGCAGTTTTAGGAGGGAAAACTGCATCCACCGGACAGCTAACAATTCCTCCAGAGTGGCCATCGAATTTTATAGTAGTGTTTGTAAAGGTGTACGCATTGAGGCTCTTGTAGACACTGGCGCTGCCGTTTCGAGTATTCCTGCTGATTTTTGTTCCCCCTTCGAAAAGTCACCACGCCTTATGGTTGCCCACCTCTACGTGCGGCGACAACGCTCTCAGTTGTCCACTTGCACAGTGTACCGTTCGTGTCTGCATAGAAGGCATTCGTGATGACATTGTTTTCGCGGTATTTCGTGAGTGCACCCACTCTCTCTTTCCGGGGTGGGATTTCTTACCTTCTGCATCCACTTTCATATCTTGTCATCAGCGCCTCCTGCATCTAAATGCCACTGACTCCTCTCCGCTTGAACACGATGGACGCATCCGTCTTGTCACCACGTCAGATTATGTTCTTCGGCCATACATCAAAGAAATTTTAAGTGTTATTTGCACCGACAATGTGGATGGTGACGTACTAATTCTCCCTCACGGCTATACCCTACGTAGGGGCATTGTGATTACACTAGGGCTTATTCGCTTCTTCGATGGGTCTACCTACCTTACCGCCATAAATCAAACTCCCGTGTGTGTACTGCTCCCCTGTGGCGCAAGAGTATCTTGTGCGGTCGACAGTGAGCCTGTTGCGATTGTTACTCTTCCGAACAACAACCACAAAGATGTCCCAAAGTCACAATCACTGCCATTCAATGCCTCTTCCACACCTGTGTCGGCAACCATAAGCACTGACTTAACACCTGATCAAGCTGAAGATTTGCTCGCCCTGTTAAATAGACACCGTTCTATTATTGACGTGAACTCGCCCACCCTCAGCATGACTACCACCGCTACTCACAGCATCCAGACTGACAGCTCTCGTATAGTACTTCGGCGTCCATATCGCGTGTCTCAGGCAGAACGCAAGACCATCGAGAAAAGCGTCTCAGACATGCTACGACGCAGCATCATGCGTACTTCCTCGAGTACCTGGTCATGCCCACTTGTTGTCGTTCAAAAGAAAGATTGGACATAGCGTTTCAGCGTCGATTACCGTGCGCTAAACAAAATAACGCGCAAAGATGTTTATCTCCTCCCTCGGATCGACAATGCACTCCATTCATTACAGGGCGCAGAGTATTTTTCTAGCCTCGACCTAAGGTCAGACTACTGGCAGATACTAATGTCGGAGTCTGATAAAAAGAAGACCGCCTTTTCAACGCCAGATAGGTTGTACGAGTTTAATGTGAAGCCTTTTGGACTCTGTATTGTGCCCGCCACCTTCGAACGCATGATAGACGGCGTATTCCGTGGTTTGAAATGAAAAACGTGTCTGTGCTATCTCGATGACATAGTAGTGTTTTCATCCACGTTCTTGCAGCATCTACAACGTCTTGACGAAGTCCTCACATGCCTTTCAAAATCAGGTCTACAGCTTAACACCAAGAAATGTACCTTTGCTAGCAAGACAATCAAGTTTCTCGGCCACCTTGTCAGCAAAGAAGGAATTCGGCTCAATCCCAAGAAGCTTGCCGCCGTCCTCGATTTTTCTCGTCCACTACGTCAAAAGGACCTGCGCAGCTTTCTTGGGTTGTCTTCTCACTTCCGGCGCTTCATACGTGGCTTTGCGGAACTTGCGTCTCCGCTCCATCAACTCCTCGCAAGGAACGTCCCCTTCATTTGGTCCAAAAACGGCGAAAGCGCTTTCATGGCATTGAAGCAAGCCAGCACGTCAAATCTGGTACTGTGCCACTTCGATTCCACCGCACCCACCATATTCACACCTACGCAAGTAGTCATGGTCTTGGTGCGGTTGTCTGGCGCGAGGTCTTGTTGGGGTCTTGGCGCGTCGTTGCTTACGCAAGTCGTGCTCTTACCGCTCCAGAAAAGAACTACTCTATCACCGAGCAGGAGTTCCTTACTGTTGTTTGGGCAGTGCAAAGATTCCGACCATATCTTCACGGCCGTCATTTTACCGTCGTGACCAACCATAACGCCCTATGCTGGCTTTCATCGCTGAAAAACTTATCGGGTCGCCTCGGTCGCTGGGCGCTTCGCTTGCAGTAGTATGATTTCGATGTCGCCTACAGATCTGATAAGAAGCATCAATGTGCTGATGCTATATTGCGCTGTCCTTTGCCCAGCGGAAGCCACTCACCATCGATACTCCAAAACGAGAGCACCTCTCCAATCGCAGCGCTAAGTCCATCACCTGCCACCCTATCCGTCCTTGTTTCACAACAACGTTTCGACCCATACTGCCGCACTATTGTTGTTCGCTTGACCGGCTCTACTACTCCTCCAAACGCTAGACTCCGTCGACAACTTAAACAATTTAAGCTTGTCGGTAATGCATTATGTCACTACATCTACTACATCGATGGCAACAAGTTGGCACCCATCATCCCAAGTTCTCTGCAACGTGAAATACTGGAAGCCTCTCATGATGATCCAACCGGCACTCATCTAGGCTATTACAAGACTTACGACAAAATACGACGTCGTTGTTTTTGGCCTGGCCTCTCTTTAGCCGTCGCTAAGTACGTCGCCTCCTGTGTCCATTGCCAACGGCGAAAACGACCGACAACTGCTCGGGCTCGCTTAATGCAACCCTCTTCCTTGTCCCACCTCGCCTTTTGAAGTCGTTGGAATCGACTTTTACGGCCCTCTTCCTATATAATCCAATGGGAATCGATGGATTGTCACGGCCGTCGACCACTTTACCCGTTACGCAGAAACAGCTTCTATACCATCTGGGACTGCCACTGACATCGCCGATTTTTTCCTTTGCCACATCTTTTTGCGTCATGGAGCTCCACACATTCTTCTGAGTGATCGTGGCAAAGTCTTTCTCTCTTCCATTGTCGAGCAAGTTTGGCGTGCCTCGAGCACTGTTCGCAAGACCACTTCTCGCTACCACCCGCAGGCCAACGGATTGACTGAACGGTTTCATCGGACCCTATCGGACATAATCGCCATGTACTATCACCCTAACCACTCGAAATGGGATGCGATTCTACCCTTCGTGACATTCGCCTATAATACGGCTGCTCGACGCACTACCGGCTTTTCTCCATTTTTTTTCTCGTCCACGGTCGTTCGCCGAGTTTCGCTCTGTATGTCTCTTTCCTTTCGGCCCCTGCACCCTCGACGGCTCCTTTCTCTGAACAATTTCTATGTTGTCTCGCACACTGCCGTCACCATGCCCGTAGTAACACCGGCCTCTCTCTAGACACTCGAAAATCTCGCTACGACTCGTCTCGCCGTGTTGTGAGTTTTTCTCCTGGTGACGAAGTTCTTCTATGGAATCCACTACGCGTCCCCGGCCTATGCGACAAATTCATCAGTCGCCTCATTGGGTCGTACACAGTGGTCGAACAGACATCTCCTGTCAGTTACTGCGTTTCTCCTCTTAGCGCTAATCCTGATCATCATTGCCGAGGAACAGAGATAGTGCACGTACCTCGTTTAAAGCCATATGCGTGACGCATTTCATAATACTGTCAAGCGACCAGGCGGCCGCTTTCACCGCGCGGGAGATTAGTGTGAGTGGGACAAACGAATGACTCTTTATTCTCTTTGATAACATCATCACCTGTACATCTTCTTCTTCTGTAAATATCATCACCAGCGTAATTTAGCTCGATCCTGGCTGAATAAACCGGTTCCTCAAAAGATATATCCTCCTGAGTTCCAGCTATGGGGATTTGTCCAAAATATTGGACATGAGATACCCCATCACTACAAAGATCTCAGCATGTTTTCTTCCTCAAAAACCACTTGTCCAATATTTTGGACATCTACTGGCGCCCTCCATGAAGTTTTGTCAAAATTGCGCC
>NW_027465389.1:0-29233 GCF_043290135.1 Rhipicephalus microplus | reverse complement strand
CGGCCAAGACCACCACTTGACAGTAATGAGGATATGCCCTGCACCGCAGTAATGCCCTGTATCAGCTAACGGCGTTGCTATAGGACGGCGCAGAACAAGTTTTATGCTAAAGTTGGTTTTGTGTGTTGACGTCATATATTCGTCACGTATACGTGGTCTTCTTCACATAAACACGTCCAGACACATATATACATAAAGCTATGGCATTGATAGTGGCAAAAACTATTTGGTAAATACTTGGTCTGAGATACTGTGCTGCTCAGTTCAAGGGCACCGCTGCGATTTACTGTGTCAATGAGCGCTTTCAATGGGAGATCATTTCAATGGGACTGCATTTTAATACATGTGTGCTTGGGCTTGGGCGCATGAATTTTGTAGCCAAGCCTCCGAACTCTGAAATGGGTCAAACTCCTTGAGTACCTTCTAGTTGCGGCTACCCAACAAGGACGCCGCTCGCGGCTGGGAGTCAGTGCTTGACCGTCACTGTCACCATAGCGTATGATCGCTGGTTGCCGGCTAATAAACACCTTAACAACATAAATGAGTAGTCATTCACTTTACGGCGCATGCCTCATAGCCTTGACGCAGATAAGGCACATGCCAGCGTGTGTGTATGCTTTTTTTCTATAATTCATCTAACTGTATATGCGTGCGGAGCTGCATGTAACCGAATACTTTCACGCACAGGTAACACAAATCTTGTTTCCATTCATTAACAATGATAGAAGTTCAGGGACAAAAATAAAAAAGAGCAAGCTTCAGAAGCACGGAAATCTCTGAACACGGGTTGTCATTGGACACGCTTCCAAAAGTGGTCTTGTCATTTTCCAGGGGTGCAACTTTCTTCGTCGGGCCGTGGATGCACATGTCTCATATGCCCTCGCCCTCCATTTTGTAGTGGTGAATGGAAGCATGATTTAAGAATTTGCAATTCATTCGCTCATTCATTCATACACTCATTTTTGGGAAATGGCCCACGAGAGCTGCTCTAGGCCGTACTAGGCTTCCCTTTAGTAACGCAAAGGTAAAGAAAAGACGAGAAAAATCCCAACAAAACATTTTTACGTGGTCTTGTCATTTGCAGCAAAAATTAAGGCAGCTTGGCACTATGCTCCCAAGACTGAAGGAAGTCGCCGAGCTGGGCAGCCCTTTTTTTTTCTCTATCAGTTTTTTTTTCTTTTTCTTCTCTCCTGTTTTTCTTATTGATTTCTGAGTTTTGTTTCAGTTTTCAGGTTTATGTATTTTCATTTATTTCTACTTTTTTCCTCTTTGTCCTTTTCTTTCTCTGTATTTATTATTTTTTCTCGCTTGTTTCTTTTTTTTCTTCCTAATTTGAAACGTGGTGTTACTTAACGTGCTCCTCACTTTTATTATCATCAAGGAACTCGAAGAATAAGTGCAGGGCACCTGTCTTTGGAGCAAGCGCCCTCTGGATATGCTACGCATGCATATGCTACACATGTGGTCTTCCCTGCGTTACGCCAAGCGATGAAGACAGCATACGACAGCCTGGCAACCTCAAGCGCTCTGCATCTGACAGCCACAGATAGAGATATAACATGGACTTAATGTCTCCGGAAAATAATGCGATGTATTTTGTTCCATGGCAACGCGTGTAAATGCTGCGATTCACCTACTATAGGATTAGGCATTTCGAACTATGATAATTATAGTAATGCTATTATCATAACCACTTCTTATATTAGAATCTGAAACGCTAACTCACCCTCTGCGCCACTTGGAGATGGCAGTGCCTGTGTGGTCGACGCGTCAGCAGAGGGCGCTCCTGAAATACACAGGGTGACCGCTTATAGCGCTTGTAGCGCTGCCTAGGAGTTTAACCGAAGCTCTTAAGTCACCACCGTATGTGAACGAGAGACTGTATCTGGTAAATAGCTCTGCACGCCTGATTATTTGGCATTTACAGCACTTGGCGTACATTTATTGTGTTTTATTCACTTTGTTGTCTTACGTTAATTGTTTTTGGAAATTACCTCAGCAACGGGCGATATTATCAACTCTGTTTTTCCACGTGCCTTTTTTTTTGTGGCTTGTACTTCGTAGAAGACGTGCCCGTGCAGAAGAATAGAAGATAAAAGGCTAGTACATCAGAACTGATGCTTCTACTTTCGCCACCATTTACCCCAAAACTCCAACTTAAGCTCTCTGGGGGACACCCTGAACGCACTTAGTCAAGCTGACACAAATAACCGAGATATGTGCCTGAATATATGCGGAAATATATGCACAAGTGCGTGTGTGTGTGTGTGTGTGTGTGTGCGTGTGTGTGTGTGTGTGTACGCGCGCACGCACGGCGCTGTACTTCCTCGAAGATGACGTAAATATGCCCTTGGGTACTACGTAGGATTGTTAAAAATTACCCCTCCTTCATGACCATGATAATTATGTTGATCACATTGAACACATTGTGATCACATTGTGATCACATTGAGAAAAGCAAATCTCCATTCGACCTTCTCACCCTCCCACTGAAATACCATTCAAGGCGTTTTACTTTATTTATTACTGACGCTGTGTCTATTATACGTATTGCGCAGTATTTAAAGTAGCACTCAAAAGTAACAGATCGGTAACATCGCGAGATAGTTGTTACTTTTGCCGTGAACAAAAATACACTACGTGAGCAGCTCTCGTTTACAGCATAGGCAGCGCGCTTCAGTCAACAGCCAACAGGTCACCCGCACAGAAATATAATGATGCATTTCTGCTATCTACACCATTTGCAATCGAATCGATCGTAGGATTCGACGATGACATTCTGAGAAATCCGCAGCAATACTAAAAAATGGCAGATCCCATGTACAGTGGCAATCAATGATATGCGAAGCACGAATGACAAAGGTTTATATGTTACTTTAAATCAGCACAACGTTACGAGGTGTCAGGTAAATGATCCCGTACATGACGTCCGTGTCATGATTATAATGTTTGTATGGGTCGTTTACCTTCGTCCTCTATTCACGTCACGGGATACCAAACTTAGTATATGTGGCGCTAGCGAAACGGCCGCGAGCACGCTATCAGCGTGGTATGTTGTCATATTATTACTAGACACGCGTGTCAGGATTATCACGTTTACACCAGTCATATATTTCCTCATCCATTGACGTCACGTAACACCGAATTCGGTATATGTAGAGGTAGCGAAACCGGCCGCGAGCGCATCATGAAGGGCCCAGTATACTCCACTGTAGCGTTGACGCGCGCGCTCGCTGGGTACAGCGACGCTGTGTTTGCGAAACGCGAGCACTCTATGGTGTGAAGCCAGGCGCGATCGGCGCGACCAGAAACCGGCGCGAAATGCGACATGCTGCGTTTCGTGCCGATGCGTTACCCAGACAACACTGCGTCTATCTCTTCTCTTGGCGGAAGGACGCTGGATGTGCTCGACCGCGCATGCGTCAAAGCCACGCAGCCGCAGCGCGCGCCTGCGAGTATATGGCAGGGCCGGCGCCTGGCGTGGCCACGCCGGTGTGACGCAACGAAATGAATGCCCCTGAGCTCGCGCACGTCGTCAAGTCGAAGTGTATTGGCTCCTTGACTGTGACATGTAGTCATGTTCTCACCATGACACGCATCTCATGATTATCATGTTTGCATCAGTCACATAACTTCGTCATCCATTGACGTCACGTAATACCAAATTTGGTATATATCAAGCTAGCGAAACGGCCACGAGCGCATCATGGGTATGGCATGTAGTCATGTTGTTATGTGACACGCATGTCGTGATTATCATGTTTGGCTGTGTCATTTACCTATGTCGTCCATTCATGTCCCGTAATGCAAAATTCGGTGTAATGAAGCTAGCGAAACAGCCGCCAGCGCATCATTAGCGGGCATGTCATGTTGTTACATGACACGCATCTCATGATTAATATGTTAGCACCAGTCACATACCTTCGTCAACTATTCACGTCCCGTAACACCAAATTCGGTATATGTGATGCCAGCAAAACGGCCGCCAGCGCATCATGAGCGTGGCATGTAGTCATGTTGTTACATGACACGCATGACACGATTTTCATGTTAGGGTCTGTCTCTTGTGTTCGCCATGCGATCATGTCATGCCATACCAGTTTTACAACATGCCATGTGAACGAAACCACTGTAAGAGCTGCAGGACTATCAAATGTAAATCATGACATTCATGACATACAGGTCATGATTTTCATGTTATGACTGGTCAGATATGTTTTTCATACAGTGTTGTTATGCCATACCAAGTTTGGTATTGATACCATTATCGAAACAGCCAGGATAGCTAAAAGTCATAGGCGGCGAGATAGATAGATACGCTCAAAGTCGCCGAGGTTCACGAAGAAATGCTTCGCATATAATACGAACGAGCCATTGCAGTGCCTCAACGCTTTCTGTGCTCAACTGATCAACGGGTTCGATCCCGAATACACCGATCTCCTAGCAATATAGGGGAACTCCTAAGGGCCCGCGTATACTGGACCATGGCAGTACACGTTTAAAGACTCGAGGCGGTGGAAATTATCTGGGGTTTTTAGAGCTTTAATCACTTTGAAACGAATGATAATCTCCACAAACC
The DNA here is from genome assembly GCF_043290135.1 of Rhipicephalus microplus. Lineage (NCBI taxonomy): Eukaryota > Metazoa > Arthropoda > Arachnida > Ixodida > Ixodidae > Rhipicephalus > Rhipicephalus microplus. Next base: position 24,654 of record NW_027465389.1, on the reverse strand, counting down.
AACCAAACAAATGCAATACGATTGCGCCTTACCTGAAGCCATGGCGGATATTTAGTCTTCTTCTACTTTAACTTGTTGGTTGGTTCGCTCCTGGCGAAACGGCAAAACCCACTACTGGGGGTGTGCTACAAACCAAAGGGCAGTACAGTATAGGGCCAATCGTGGCACGATTTCTGCTAATTTCTTGTCCGCTACTGCCGCATTAGCTTCCAAGAAATCTCAACGAAAGAAAAACAAAGAAAAAGTCAGAAATGTAGTTTATAGACGAAGGAAAATATGAGAGTGCTGATTTTGTTTTCCTTGTTCATGATAATAATGAAAGGGCGCTATTTCGTTTTAGAGTCTGTGCAATCATGAACAGCATAAGAACTTGTTGGCGTGGTTTTCCGCCGCCGCAACTAGTGTCAGCCGTCACAGCTGTAATGTGCACTTAAAGAATGGCTAAAAGCGGCCTTAGAAACTGGGTTAGAACGCTGTTGAGGTTAGAAACTCCGCTGAATGCGCTGGTTCTCCCGCGTCCACCCAGGTGGTCGAAGACCTCGTCTTTTAGAAGAGCTGCTGTTGGAGAGAACCGGACACAAGTTCCGAAAAGGAATGCAGAATATTTAATTACATTTTTACAGTTCTAGAGTTGGCTTCAGATCTGCTCTCTCTGGCCCCTTCTCGCGTTTGTATGCCCTCAAAGTTCCGAAAGTCCAGGTTTAGGGGAATTGGGGATGACGTCTTCTTTCAATCAGCTGGCGAGTCACACACACACACACACGCACGCACACACACGCACGAAAAGACGAAGAAAGAGAAGAGGCTTGACGCACACAGCCTCCACTCTTTTGCTGCAAAAGGTCAGCTATTCTGTCTTCCTGCTCTCTGAATTTATTCAGGGGTTGCTTTCGAACACCTTGGGATTCCATTCGACACGGAGTCGAGGCTCTCTCAGTGGCCATTCGACCGCAATTACCAGTCGTACTATAGGCCAGCGGCTGCCGGTTCCAACATGGCTGGCTCATACCCGCTCGGGTATGTCTGAGCCAGAGGCCGTTTCTGTACAGCCTCCAATGGCAGGCAGTCACCCTGGTCCGGGGGATTTGCCTCGATCGAATGGTTCGACATTTTCGCCGGACGGGGAAAATGTCGAACCATTCGGAAATCTACATCGGACGCTGCTCGATGTAGATTTCCAAAATGCGCCAGTTACTTCCGTTCCCGCAATCCCCGACGTTCCTGACATCCAGTTGCCTGCTGCAGCGGGTGAGGCGCAAAATGGAAGGCTGCCTGCCGAAAGTGGTCAAATGACGCAAGCTTCGTTTCATCGCGTGATCGCACATCAGAAACAGATCCACGATATTTTATTCGATGCCTCATGTAAGGTACCTAATACCCATAGGTCCCAGATCATTGGTTTGCTCCGACAAATTGTACAGGAGTGTGCTGATATCCGAGCAATTGCAGAAAACCAGGGTGGGCGAATGGACGAACTTCGTCACCAGTTGGCCCTGTCGAGACATTCGGCTTCTCTCGGTGCGGCACTCTCGGCTCCTCGGCCTGTCCAAACGGCCGTGACTTATGCGGCGGCAGCCGCGCGGAGCACGGTGCGTCCTACCGCGGTCCCGCCCGTTTGGCCTGAGACTTCTTCTCACCCTGTACTACCATCGCACTGGTCTGAAATCGCTGACCAACACACAACGCACACTACCAGGCGAGAGCATGAACATATTATGTTTCTAACCCCACTCATTCCGTCTACCAATCCTGCCAATGAGGTCACGAAGATTATTAAGTCAAACATTGACCCTATTAGGGAAAACATTGGCGAACTGACTATCAGAAAGACACGTCATGGATTAACAATATTAACAAACGACCATAACGCTATTACTAGGTTAAAAAATGCACTTGAAAAGAACGCAATCACAAGCATGTCATTGTCAGTCCGATTGCCTCAAAAGCGAAAACCTCGCGTCAAACTCACTGGTGTAGACTCCGATATTCCAGCCGCCAACATCATCTCACAGCTAAACATGCGCAATCCGAACCTACATTTAGACCCAACCACATGCCGAGTGGCAGTATCGTACAAGGAGCGATCGGGCAACTTCACACATGTGCTCGAAGTGGATCCTTCCACCTGTTGCTCACTGCTTGCTCAGGAACGAGTTCTTCTCGGTTGGACAGCATGTAGCGTGAGAGAAGACTTTCATGTGCCATTGTGCACATATTGTGCAACGTACGGCCATACAAGAAAGTCCTGTCCTGTCGCCAACGAACCTGACAAAGTGGTGTGTACGAAGTGCACGGGTACACATCTTGGCGAAGCATGCACTCTTAGAACGAACGATCCAGGAATTGTTTGCAACGAATGCCAAAAGGTCGCAGGACCTAGTTCTCATCCAACTGGACACGAAATGTGTCCTATATTACGAGAACGTGTCGCCCGCATGAGGGCCAGAACAGACTATGGATAATCCAGGAGGCGTGTACATCAAAGAAGGACGCAGCGGCCTCTATAACGTGCAGTGTTATTTACGATTTCCTGCATTAGTGCCCGCATCCTTTTCGACTCATTTATATGGATCACATGGAGGTCGCTGCTTTTGCCGCTATTCTTCTAATTACGGCATATTCATACACGAAATTACACCATATGACACACACTTACAAGTAACTACACATCCCACAAAATTACACGATATTCCTTTCCTCAAGATATTTGCTGGTTGCGCGGGTCACACTGCAATACATGAAAAAAGGCTCCTTACAGCTTTTCGCATTTTGTTTTAGGAAATGCGTTGCGCTTGTTATTTAAAATTGATCAGAACTATCATGACTCACAGAATAACTTAAAATTTTTACAGGCTAATCTAGACCATACACGTGATGCCACAAAATTATTGATAGAACACATGACGCAACAACACTTCAATTTCGCCTTCGTGTGTGACCCGCACATCCGCGCAGGCACTGTTCAAGGCATACCACACACCATAACAAAGTTCCGCGCACCAAACAATCCTCGCGTCATGCTTCTAGTGCACAACACTAATTTTGACTTTTTCCCTTAACACGTAACAGATTTGATTGTTGCAGTAAAGTGTGAAAGCCTTGACCAAACATTAATACTGATTGCTGTGTATGCACCGCCGCAAAGACCTATTGACCCAGTTCTGGATGAGTTGCAATGTGTAGTTTCATTGATTACAGATTGTACTGTCATCATAGCCGGAGATTTCAATTCTAAGCATAGAATGTGGGGGCCAGCTATAGGAGATGTTCGAGGCTCTCAAGTAGTCCAATTCGTGACGGCGAATGACTTAGTCATATTGAACAACCCCAACTCCCCTCCAACTTTCACAACTCCGTATGCAGATTCATGGATAGATTTAACCATGGTTTCGCATGACCTCACTCGCGATGCTTACAATTGGAAGGTTCTCCAAATTCCTACTCTCTCGGACCACAACTACATTGAATTCTCGTTCTCGCAAGCACATACCAGCAGTGCTAAACGATTTACTAATCTAGGAAGAACGAAAATTCTTAACAAATTAAAGGACGCTACTTGGTTCACAAAAATACTCGGCTGCAACATTGGGTCACCTGAAGCCCTAAACATGGTTATAGACAAGTTTTATGCGATATACTCTGCTTTAAGCCAATGTTACTCAAGACGCATAACATCGCGTAGTGATTTAGGTAATGGTTGGTGGACACCAGAATTGACTATTGAACGTAAGCGTGTTCGGGCTATGCGACGACGATACCAGCGAACAGCTGACCCCGTTCTTCGAGACATGTATCGCAAATTGTACGTGGATGCATTCTCAGCCGACAAGGACAAAATCAGGAAAGCAAAATCATCGTTTGATAAAGACATTTGTGACTTTCTCACTAAGAAATGTTTATATAGTGATGTTTTCAAAACCGCATTTAAAAAACACCACCAAGTAACTTTTCTTCCTCCTCTAGATTTACCTAACGGCACTCGCACAGCTTCTGTAATGGAGTCCGCCCGGCTACTACACGATACATTGGTAGTAGTGGACAGCTGTTCTGAAGATAACATGCACCACACTATCATGCGTAACATTGCGGCTGAGTCCTTACCCGTGGCATACTTTTGACCCTCCTTTTACAATATCTGAGATAGAGTGCGCGATGAAACAGGGTAACTCACACTCTGCCCCTGGACACGACGGATTAACCTACTCGTTCATTAAAGGATTATTTGAATACCATCCTCAATTTTTCTATTTTATCTTCAATACCGCCTTAAGAATCGGACACTTCCCACAGGCTTGGAGAAGAGGGAAAGTAATATTCATACAAAGCCAGGACGTCCGCTCAATTCGCCTAATGCATATAGACCATTAGTTATGAACTCTGTATTCAGTAAAGTATTAGAAAGACTCTTAAATGCTCGTTTGTATTATTTCCTGCACAATAATAATCTTCTTCACAATAATCAATACGGTTTTACGCACAATAAAAGTGCTACTTTAGCACTATACACACTGCGAAGCAAATTGGCTGCATACAAGGCAACCAAACTTCCTACCATACTCATATCTCTTGATTTTGTAGGAGCATTCGATAGTGTTTGGGCATCCTGCAGTCTTGAACTTTTACGCAAGCACAGGTGTCCCCAAAACTTTTACTTTCTACTCAAATCCTTTTTAATCGAACCGCACTGTAACTTTTCAACCAACGTTGCAGAAGAGACAGTTCGTACAACGATTGGCAGCCCGCAAGGATCCCCTATCATGTCCGCTTCTGTTGGAACATAGTAATATACAGCCTTACTCAATCTTCCCGTGCACACCCGACGTACACATACAGGCGTACGCGGATGATACCATCATTGTTATCACAGATAAGTCAAGACTCCGATTACAAGCAAAGGCTGAGCATGTCCCTAGCTTTGGTATCTGGTTGGGCACGAGAACAAAAAGGTACCGTAAGCGCCAAGAAGTCGTTCTTCGTGTTCTTTAATAACGGACACATGGGTACATCAAAACGCTGCCCATCTATCCGCATGGATGGCATTTTTCTCAAACACAAGAAAGAAATTAAGATTCTAGGCGTATTGTTTGACCCCTCTTTAAATTTTCATGCCCACATTGACTATATTAAAGGAAAGGCTGAAGTGTCCACGTCCCGGCTCCTCGCATTTGTAATCGCACCGTTCATTAAAAAGTACACTCATTTGACGACTCTACCGTCAAGTGATATTGCCCTCTCTCACGTATGCATCTCCGGTATGGTGGCCTATGTTCCCATCGAAATTCATTAGGGCGCGGGTTTTATCACTTCAGCGAACCGTCTTAATTTCCTTAACAGGTGCATTTTACACCACACGTACGTCATCCCTACAGATTCTCGCTAACGCGCCTACGTTACCACTAGAGTTGGACCAGACAATCTGCAGAATTTTCCTTATTATAACTCCGGAACGTAACTTATTATGGTGTAAAAACATTCAAACCGGCTGACATACTATATCCATGCAGTCCGTGGGCTCATCACCCAGTAAAAATATAAATTTACTTTCACTAAACTCTCACCATCACAAGAAGCGGTTATTTTCAAAACAAAAGCCATTCACGTATACACTGACGGCTCATACACGTCCTACGCGGCGGGTGCGGCATATATTGCTTTGACAAAGGATAGAAAAATCATAACTGTTAGAAAATTTCAGATCCGCAACGCTTCAAGCGCATACGACACGGAATTATTAGCATTCCAAGAAACCCTTCATTTCGTTTTTACAAACAACTTCAACACGCCAGCCCACATTTACACAGACTGTCTATCGCTTCTAATGAAGCTTTCAAGTCTCACTGATAACGATGAAAGAATTCGGAACATTAAGCTGCTTCTTAACCATATAATCTCGTCAGGCAAAATTATAAAAATGTTTCATGTACCTGGCCATATGGGAATTTTGGGAAATGAGCTAGCTGACGCTGCAGCTGCATTAGGAGGGAAATCAGGCTTCGTGCGTTACGCCAAAATATCTATTCGGTCAGTACGAACTCAGTTTCATAAAATCTTGAATTCATATTGGCACACCCATTGGCAGGCTGAGGGACCTGAGACAACGCTATTTCATTGGATCACAAGTCCGTACAAAATTCCTCAATGGTTCCCGCCTCCTAAAAACCTAACACACTTATTATCTGGTCACGGACACTTTCAGTATTATATTCATCGATTCAATATAACTGCATCGGACAGGTGTATGTGCGGTGCACCTTGCTTGAGCGAACAACACTACTTTAATGAATGCCCGAACACGCAACACATTGTGACCCATTTACGTGTGCCCAAAAGTGATACAACAATACCTGCGCATTATTATGGGCTATTGACCAACAGAAAATCTCGCGCGTATCTACTTCAGTTAGTGACTGTCATGCGCAACTCTGTTTCTATGACATCCACATGACACGTATTAGCTACCAACACTTTATCAGGACGTCGCTTCATACTCCGAATCACCTCCCTATCACAACTTTTGCGTGAGTGCTCTCGATTACAGTCGCAGTTATGCCAACAAAGGTGGGGGAAAACCTCGGCGACTGATAACGATAGCATCACTGCTCCATTTTCCCTAAGTACTCGAACCATAGGATTCGCAACGCTTGCGCAAGTACCTAATCCGGCCGCCCCCCCCCCTTTTTTTTAAAAAAAGCTTGTTACTATTCCGAATGGCGCCTTGTCTAAGTTCGCAGCGGCAAACAGGCTGCCCAAGGTTCCCTGCTGCATCGCTGGTTGGAACGACAGCCCGACGTGCCTGGCTACATGACTCCTGGTGAAGAAATGGGCTTCGACATCACAGAGGCCAGTGCTACCATCCTCGTCAACGTTTACCCATCCTCAAGACCACTGGCCCGCATCCCACTTCGTTGTTTGTTTTTGGACTTTCTGCATTCAACGACAATGCATTTAAAATACACACACACACACACACACACACACACGCACACGCACACGCACACACACACACACACACACACACACACACAAACACACACACCACCCACGCAACACACACACACACGCACACACACACACACACACACACACGAACTCCAAAAACTCAAGTGGGGGAAATACACTGCTACTGCATATCAACCTGCTCATTCCTGAGAAGCTAACTAGTTTATTTATTACAGTTTCATGCTGCACTCACTAGGTTTTACCCATGTTTTTTTTTAACTAATTGGCTTTTTCAAATAAAAATAAAAATTTGGGAAGTTTCCCCTCTTCATTTATGTTAGATTGGCTTGAGCCCGTTATACCTCCTGGTGGTACGGGCTACCCCCCCTTTTTCCTTTTAGTTATTTTTACATATAGGGGGCGGAAAAAGCACGCACACACACACACACACACACGAACCATCTCTTCGTGGAAAACATGCCTCCAGCACGCTGAATGTGACGAGTGCGTTTTCTTTGAGCTTGATGACCACCCGCGGTATCGAATGGAGCGCGCAGGCCTGGTTCGCCCTCTGCTCCGGAGCATGGGTCTGGGCAGCTGGCGCTGATGCGTGCGCAGGCATTCTGTCAGCCGGTGACGGATAGCCGTAGTCCGAGGCCCCACTTCCACGTATTCGGGCACTTGGCGTCGTGGCCGTAATTGAGGCTTGGAGGCTCGAAGAGTCGCATTTCAGCTCCGCACCAGTGACAATGGTGTGCTTCTTGAGCCGTGTTCGACCCCTCGCGCAACACTGCACAGCGCGCCTTCACGCTCTTCTTCTTGCTGCAAAGTGCACGGGGCTGCCTGCTCTGTTCGGTTCCGGCGCCCCGCACCGAAGGGAAGCCCGGCGATCTTAACGACGCCGACAAGGCTGTGCCCTAAGGTTCTTCAACCATAACTTGAACATCAAATATGTTCAGGCAAGAAAAAACGCGAAACACGCTCTCCGAAAGTCTGAGTTTCCGAAGTTGAGCCTTTTGCTCTGAGTAGCGTCTGCTGTCTTAGCAGTCCAGAAAGGTCGCGTCATCTCGTTTACAATGGATACTAAGAAGAACTTGCGAACATGGCGCGATGCATGGAATTCATTGTTACGTGGTCTACGCCGCAATGAGGGTGGATAAATTTCCTGATTCATAAATGGGCGAAGAAGTTGAATATTCAGGTTTAATGGGGCCTACATTGGGGCCCAGGGGGACGCAACGCTAGTATACGAGGGACAAACTTGTCTAGCACAACTCTAATTCTGACAGACACGTTATGCAATCTCATGATGTCATGAGAAACACAAGGTTGGCGGCGTTTTAAATGCGAAACGTTTCTCAGCGAACTTCGGCGACTTTGAGCGTATCTATCTATCTATCTATCTATCTATCTATCTATCTATCTATCTATCTATCTATCTATCTATCTATCTATCTGTCTATCTATCTATCTATCTAGCTAGCTTGCCAGCCACCTACGACATTTATCTCTCCTGGCCGTTTCAATAAAGGTATCGATATCAAACTTGGTATGGCTTGTCATGACTGTATAAAGAACATATTTATTATTCATAACATGAAAGCCATGACATGTATGTCATGAATGCCAAGAATTACATTTCATAGTTCTGCAGCTCTTGCGGTGGTTTTGTTCACATGGCATGCTGCAAAATCGGTATCGTATGACATGATTGCATGGCGAACACAAGCGATAGACCCTAACATGAAAAATATGACACGCGTGTCGTGTAACAGCATGACTACATGCCACACTCATTATGTGCTCGGGGCCGTTTCGCTAGCTTCACTTGTACCAAATTTAGTATTACGGGACGTGGATGAATGGCGAAAATATGTGACTGGTGCAAACATGAAAATCGTGAAATGCGTGTCATTTAACAACATGACTATATGTCATGCCCATGATGCGCTGGCAGCCGTTTCGCTAGCTTCACTTATACAAAACTCTGTATAGGCGAATGGACGGCATAGGTAAATGACACATTCAGCAATATAATCACGACGTACGTGTCATGTAACAACATGACTACATGCCACACTCTAGATGCGCCCGGGCTGTTTCGCTAGCTTCACATATACCAAATTTCGGATTACGTGATGCCCTTGGATGACAAAGTATGTGACTGGTGCAAACATGACAAATCATGAGATGTGTGTTGTGTGAGAACGTCACTACATGCCACAGTGAAGGCGCTAATACATTATTTCGACGTGACGCGGTGTGCGTGCTCGCCAGCGTTCATTTCGTCACGTCACGCCGGCGTTGCCATGCCTGGCGCCGGTCCTGCCATAGGCGCGCGCCGCGCTGCGTTGCTTTGACGCATGCGCGTTTCAGCGCGTCCGGCGTTCTCCGTCACGAAAAAAAAATGGCAGCATATCCACGGAGTGAATGATGGAGAGTGGGGCGAAGAATTCGTCCGTCCATTGGTGGAGGCGGCTGGAGTGAGACGCTGTGCGGACGTGTTTCGCATGAGCTCCGGCCCGGTGACCGACTATCGGCGGACGCGCTTTTTTCTGGACTTGCTGTCAGTGGGCTCGTCTGCAGGAGGTTGCCCTGTACCTACGGACACCACTCGTTTAGGCAAGTTTGTCCCCGTTTTTGGAGTTTCCGAGATTTTCCTATCAACCCCGCGGTGGCAAGGCTAGGCCTATCTCCTAGGCCAAGCCTGGCCTGGGCCGCGTCGCCCGGCGTCTGACTTGCGCCCGGTGACCGTGGGTCTTGTTGGGCTGAAGATGGAGTACTACGTCGAAGGGTAGACTATAACACCCGAAGATTTTGAAGCGGGAGAGTGGGCTCCAGTGCTGAAGGCACAGGACCGATTTAAGAAGAGTCAGCATGGCGACAACGCCAAGAGTAAGCCTTGCGAGACGCAGGCCGGCAGCGACGGGCGCAAGACGCACGGAGCGCAGCAAGACAAGCGGGGGAAAGCGCCGGTATAGAAGAAACGCGGACCGTTTCTCAAGTTGCCAGCCACGGATTTCAAGATTGTGTACAGGCCCCAGAACTGGGACTTGAGTGTTGTGACAGCGAGAGAACTCGGATGTGCACTGAGAGCAGCAGCGCGTCTAACGAGTGCGATTGCCGCGGAAGAAGACATTGTGCGGGTTAATGGCACAAACAACACGTTGACGGTGAGCACACCGTGCATAAATCGCAGTGGGGCATATGCGACGGTGAAGACGCTCAAGCTGGGTGATCGTGACCTGCCGGTTTCGGCGTTCGTGGCGCCGTTGGAGAACTCCGTGCGGGGAGTGATTTATAATGCTTATGATGGATGCCCAGTGGAAGAAGTTCGGGCGGGATTCCTGAAGAAGAATGAAGGCATAGACATTCTGGACGCGAGACCTCTGGGAAAGTCAAAGGCGATTCAGATTACGTTCGGGGGAAAACACATACCCCGGCAGATTACTTACTGGAACTGTCTGTACGCTGTGATCCCGTACAGAAATTTAGTCGACACCTGCTACAACTGCAGACGAGTTGGACATCGAGCGGACATTTGCTATCGTCCGAAGACCAACCTATGTCACCGTTGCGGGAAGGACCATCCTGCCCCGCCAGAAGGAGAGCCACCTACGTGCACGCCGGTCTGCATCGTGTGCCATGGTGCGCATCACACAGGGAGCCGGAACTGCAAGTTTCGCCTGGCTCGCAAGCCACCGACAGGCCGACAGCACAGCATCGAAAGAGAGAGCGAAGCTGGCAACGATAAGCGTTCCTCGAGGGCCACGGAGCGGTCACCGAGGGGTAAAGAAGGCAGAAGCAAAAGCAGGGACCGGTCGAGTTCCTTCCCGCCATTGCCAGGGCGCGGGGGCGGCCAAGATGGTGGACGAGCATCCAGTACCAACAGCAGCGCACGCGACACCAACAAAAAGGTGAGCTTGTCAGGCACGGCCTCCCAGAACGAAACCGCTCGAGAGAGGGAGTTAGCAGCGCTGGTTCAGCGACAGGGAGACTTGATTAAAAGAATGGAAAACAGAATTGCAGAGATGGAACGCGCACTTAGAAACGACCAACGGCAGGGGACACAGGCACCAGCAGTGCAAGGCCTACAGAAAGCGACGCAAGAGGCGTCTGCTCGCGTACAGGAGAGTGCAGCTATGGAAGTGGAGAATCGAGGGACAGTGAAGAGACCACTGCCGGGGGATGAGGTAGCTAACGCAAAACGATTAGCCGAAACGTCACCAGTAGACATGCCACAGCCTGTTTTTAAGGTCATTAGTCTTAAGTCGGATGTAACAACACTTGCGGATAAAGTAGGCAAACAAGGGAAAAGACAGGATAGGTTGGAGGCTCGAGCCGAAAAGATCGAAGCCAGATTAGACACAATAGAGGAGCGTCTCGGCATGCTCTCCACTGAATTTAAGGATTCCCAAACCCAGGTCATGAGCATGTTTCAGCAGCTTCATACTCTATTGGAGACAAGACTGCCTCCCGTGGGTGGCCAAGTGTCATTAGTCAACCTGGTGCCTCATCATGGCGCCTCGCCAGCAAATTGAGGTTTGGCAGTGGAACTGCAGGGCTTTCGTCAAAAGCGGGGTAACCTGCAGTTGCACGTACAAAATCTGGACAGTAAACCAGACATAATAGCCTTACAGGAGGCTAGTGGTTCAGTAAAATTACCTGGATTTAAGGCATTTACAGCGCCAGGAACTGATTCAAGGGGCGTATCACGCGTCTTCACAGCCGTGCTAGTCCATCGCAACATCACTGCCATTCAGCATTCCGTAGATAGCAGCAGGGAAGACTATGTCTTGCTTGAGATTTTGCCTAAACGAAAGTATGAGAAGAGTCTGTTTTTACTTAATGTGTATAGTTCTCCAAAAGATAAAGAATTTAGCTTGCCACAACTCCTGATTCAAACTCAACGGTTAGCAGCACCCGCTCCGCTTATAGTGGTAGGAGATTTCAATGCGCCTCACCCGGAGTGGGGTTATATTCGAGCCAGCCCAAAGGGCAATCGTCTTTGGCAAGTTGCCCGGGATCTGCGATGGACGCTGTTAAACAATCCACAAGATCATACGAGGATAGGCAACAGCGTAAGCATGGATACCTCCCCAGACCTTACGTTTTTTAGAGGCATCAGTAATGCAAAGTGGATTAACACGGGACAAGCGCTAGGAAGCGATCACTATATCCTTTCCACGACGTTTAGCGCTGCGAAGCATAAAAACAAAGTGAGGGGGCATAGAATTACAGATCGGGACAGATTTAGGAAAAACAGAGCAGACACTGTAAACGGGAAAATTAATGACCTGGATGCATGGGTACAGGAGCTCAAGGAGGATGTAAGTAATACCACGGTAGAAGTGCCAGTCAAGCAGGAGGAGTTTACCGCTGACTCGAGACTATTACACATGTGGGAAGCGCACGCGAGTCTCTTGAGAAGGTGGAAGAAGCAAAAACATAATGGCGTCCTTCGCAGAAGGACCGCCAAGTTAGAACGTAAAATCGAAAATTATACAATTGAGTTGCAAGCCAAGCAGTGGGGCCAGATTTGTGATCGCATGAATGGACAGTTTGGATGCAAAAAGACATGGCAGCTGTTAAGGCATCTTTTGGATCCGGCAGCAACAAAATCGGCGCAACGGGGGCAAATGACTCGGTTAATGCATCAATATGAAGGCACAATTGGAGAGTTTATACAGGAGCTCCGGAATCGGTACATAACTGATGGAGTAGACAGTTGTTTACCACACTACTCGGGGGTGGAAAACTCAGACCTAGATGAAGAGTTCACAATTGCGGAGGTGGAGTTTGCCATGGGGCAGCTGCGTACTACGTCTGCCGCAGGTTCGGATGGAGTTACTAATAAAATGCTGAGAAACCTAGATTTCAAATCGGTCGGGGCTATCACTGACTTGATAAATGAGTATTGGGTGGCCGGGGAGATCCCAGCACAATGGAAGCATGCTAGGATTATATTTATTCCGAAGCCAGGCAAGAAACTCTGCTTGGAAAACCTGCGCCCCATATCGCTGACATCATGCGTGGGCAAATTGATGGAGCACGTGGTTTTCAACAGGCTTCAGAATTATGCAGAAGACAAGGCCATCTTTCCCCCAACTATGATAGGTTTCAGGGCCAATTTGTCCACACAGGATGTCATGATACAGTTAAAACATGATATAGTCAATCCCGGGCATGGCACGGGCACCAAAGCTGTATTGGGGCTTGACCTGAACAAAGCTTTCGACAATGTTTCGCATGAGGCAATATTGAATAACCTATCGGAAATTGGCCCAGGGGTCAGGACATTTCGCTACATCAGATCATTCTTGGAGGGCCGAACCGCAGAAATTTCAATAGGAGATATCAAATCGGACTCATTCGCGTTGGGAGGCAAAGGGACGCCGCAGGGTTCAGTTTTGTCACCGTTCCTGTTTAACATCGCCTTAATTAAAATACCGCCGAGGCTGGAGGAGATACCGGGACTCAAACACACATTTTATGCAGATGATATTACTCTATGGGTAACCAGGGGTAGTGACGCGCATCTGGAAGAAACACTGCAACAGGCAGTTAATATTGTCGAAGAGTTGGCAGGGGAGGCGGGACTTTCATGCTCTCAGCCAAAGTCCGAGCTCTTTGTGGTTCGGGACAAGCCCAGAGGGCTACATGCAAGACACTATATTCCGCCACCGCCGTTAGAGGTAAAGGTAGGGGGTAGGCCGGTAGCTGAAGCTCAAACGATTAGAATTCTTGGCCTATATCTGCAAACTAACAGGAAGAATAGGGTGGCCCTTGAAAAACTTAAGACCACGGTCAATGCTACTGTCAGGCTAATCAGAAGAATCGCTAACCGTAAAAGCGGGGTTAAAGAAAAAGAACTCTGTAAGCTGGTACAGGCGTTTGTGCTCAGCAGGATTACTTACGCGACACCTTATATGAAGTTGGATGCCGCAGAAAAAGGTAAGGTCGAGGCTATGATCCGGCAAGCTTACAAGGCAGCGCTTGGGTCACCTAACAACGCGCCTACAGAAAGGCTGTTAAAACTAGGAGTACACAACACCCTGGATGAATTATGGGAGGCGCATCTGGTGATGCAGCACGCTAGGCTTTCGACAACCAAAGCGGGCAGGATTATATTGGAAAGGATTGGCATTGGAGCAGAGCCTCCCACTGGGGACACTAAAATTCAGGTGCGGCGAGAGTTACATAAGGCCCTGTACATAAAACCTTTGCCTAAAAATATGCATCCAATTCACCATACGCAGCGCAGGCAGGCAAGAGCCAGAGCTTTACACGTTGAGTACGGCGAGTACAAAGCGGCAGTATATACAGATGTTGCGGAATATAAGGACAAAGACGCTTTTGTGATTGTGGTGGTGGACAGGCGGGGGCGCTTGATCGCTTCTGGATCGGTCAAAACCCGCTCCTCGGAAACTGCAGAGGAAGCGGCAATAGCGCTAGCTATAACTAATTTGCAGTCAGATTTGATTTTCAGTGATTCAAAGACAGCCATCCGAAATCTGGCGAGGGGCAGAATATCGGCGACCGCTGCACGATTTCTAATAGGGCTACGGGACGAGAAATGAGAGAAATAGAAATTGTCTGGGTACCAGCACACTCTGGGAACCCTGGGAACGAGGCGGCTCACCTGAATGCTCGAGGTTTCGTCAGCCGGGTAGGTGAGCCGCCAGTTCCGGGGAGGTCCGCGAGAGATGGGCTGGTGTCCTTTCATGACATAACGAATCATTATAAACTAGAGCGGAGGTTTTATCCGCCCCCGCACAAGCGGTTGACTAAGGCGCAGGAATGCGTCTGGAGAAAACTGCAGACGCGATCTTTTCCCAACCCTTACGTGTTGAACAAAATGTACCCGGAGGAGATTAAGCCGCAATGCAAATGGTGTCAGGCTGTGGCAACATATGATCACATACTTTGGGAATGTAGCATAGTGCCGCCGCCGGTGGATATTATGCGTGATCCCTCTCTTGAGCACTGGGAGGCCGTGTTGACCAGCTCAGACCCAGTCGTCCAGTTAAGGGTCGTGGAGTGGGCCACACAGGTCGCCGCCAACCTTGGGTTGATGGCCATCTAACACGGAATCATCCTCAGTTGCTTTCTGACGAAATAAAGTTTTACCATCCATCCACCATCGTCCGTCCATTCGTTTTTGCTTCCGTCCGTCCATGCGTCCCTGAGCCCGTCCATGCGTGCGTCTGTTCGTGCGTCCGTCCCTGCGTTCGTCCATGCATCCGCCTCTGCGTCCGTTCATGCGTCCATCCATGCATCTGTCTGTATGTTCATTCGTCCATCTATTCAACACTCCAAGTACCACCATCTCGCTTCTTTTCATCATATATTCCCCATATAGAAGCACCGCATTCCAGCGGACATTTCAAGGACTGAACGAGAGGTGGCACACGCACACTTTCTTACGGCTTGCGCTTCGGGTCCACTTCCCACCTTTAACCACCTCGAGTTCATGGTATATACTAGTTCACTCTATTCATGGCACTACGGCCGAGCGCTCGCTAAACCTTTCGAAAACCAAGGAGGTTACGCCCAGCGAGTATAACGTAGCAAACTTTTTCAGTCAGATAGGGCTCAATGTACATGCCAATGACTGCTAATGGGAAATGAGAGGCGAAGAATTCGGCTTTTACTTTCTTACGCTTGCGCTTCGTATCTACTTCCCATTTTAAGTGTGAATAAACTTTATAAGTGACCCCAAACCATCCACCGCCGTCGGCGGCGTCCGCAGTCTTCTCTCTACCTTTAAAAGAAAGAGGACTTGGCGGGCCGCAGCGCGACGTTCTACCGAATGAGCCACGGACGCGACGCTGATATCCCCCTTCGCTCGCTCCTCCGCTCTCCTCGCTCGCTGCAGCTGCGCGCGCACCCCTCTCTCTCACGCGCCCGCCTTCTCTCTCAGTCTCCCGTCGAGAGCGGGTCGTGCGATGGATGTCCCGGAGGCAACGCTACCATAACAACGAATGCAGTACAACCGAATGCCAGCACTGCACCCGTCGTTGGAGGTGATGGTACCACGGTGGTTTCGCCGACGTTGGAAGACAAGGCGGCGTTGTGAAGGGCTCGTGAGACCAAACGTTCCTAGTATGTTACTGAAGAGCAGTAACATACGAGGAACGTCGGCGCCCACAGAAGTGCGAGTATGTACGTCACCGTCGGCCCCATGCCACGGACGGCTATCACGTAGGTGAAGCTCTAGCGTATACCAGAATAAAAGTGGGCGTGGCTTATCTCAGTTATGCCTGGGTGTGCGTATCGAGAGATGCGGTTAATCTTGCTGTTTAGCTTGGTTCTCTGTACAATTGGGCTTTTCGAGGCATGCAGCTCGTTCTTTCGCTGTGTCCTCCGCTCGTGGCACCCTTTTGATTTCTTTCCAAAAAATACGTCCGGCTTCTTTCAGTATCTCCGACTCACTTCCCATATCTGCCGATGAATCCCACCACGCTGCGATGCAACTCCAGCTCATTTTCTGTTGCGATGTGGTTTAACCGGCTTCTGTTCTGATGTTATACCAGATGGCGCAGCAAGCAGCGCTGCCAACTGCTGCGGCTTCAACATTCCAGACAACGGCTCAGCTCGCAGTGCGGCCTCCAGCCGCACCTAAACAGTGAGAATACGGCCAATTTAGCTATCGCTTCAATAGGTGCAGCAGAACTCACGCACGACGCCTCGCCGTTGGAAGGTTCGCCTAGCTTCACCATGCTCACTTGTCGTCACTCTTCACAAATATTTCGAATACCTACTTCTTTTATGTAGCGGCCAGAGTAGTTGCGACAAGGAGGATTAGGTTGAGGTTTGCCATACTGCTAGCAAGTAATTACTTGGCGCAGGCCATCTATGCCCTACTTTGCTATCGTCGATTATAAGACAGCATGTGCTTTGTTAAGAGCAGTCTCACACTTTCTCAAGAGCGTGAGATACTAGTACGTAAGTAAGTAACTTTAGTAAAGATGCGGAAATAGCCTGTGCTTTTCGTGGTGCTGAAAGAGAGGAGGCATGAATTAGAATACTGACTCGTCGGCTCCAACAGTAGGGCGAAGTACAACGGTCAGGGTACCGTTCACTACCATCTTGCTGTTTCACGGGACGGCTTTACGCTCTCCCATAGTAGAGTACTTAGTACTCTAAATCGTTACACCCACTATTTCTAAACACAGTAGTGTATTGTATTTTTTAGGTCTCCAGTCCAGCAACAGGACGGCCTAGAGCTCTCCCACAGTAGGGTACCAGGTACACTAAATTGTTTACCAGTTTTTTTTTCTAAGTGCTTTGTGTATCAGAGGCCCACGGGATGGCCTAGTGCTCTCCCATAGTAGAGTACCAAGTACTCTAAATCATTCACCGATTTTTTTCTAAACATGCAGAGTTAAGTGCCGTTTAGGGTACCGTTAAGGGTGGACATTTTAGTGGTACGGCTCACTGCTCTCCCATAGTTGAGTACGAAGTACTCGAAATCATTAAACACTTTTTTCTAAAGAGTTATTTTCGCTGTACATAACAGCTTGCACTGTACTACTGGCATCAAACAGTGAAGCGCGTGGCGCAAGCCTTATCAATGGCTTAGTGCGCACCGTCCATTAGTCATTGACACAGACAGGCCTGCACATCCAGTGTGGCAGCACTGCGGGATCCCCCTATAGATGTCTATAGTGCAATATTTTCGCTTGTATTCCAGGTATGGTAATGCTATTTGAAAGGAACAAAATAAAAAATACAGAGGGTGACTACTGCAGCCGAAGGCGAGTACTGTAGCACGGTTTGTCATCACGGAAGGCCTGGCACATTCTATTTATAGTAAACAAAACTCGGTTCACAATGCTGGAAATTGCACGCAGTTTCGCATGGTGCCGGTAAAGCGAAACAATTGCGCTCTTTCTTCCAAAGAAACGCTCGGCATTTCCATGTAAAGGGAAGCCTTTTCCGGTCGGTCTCTGTAAGAAGGGTTAGTAAAGCAGCGCTGGCGAACGACATACGACGATCGTTCGAAAATCAACCGCAAACTGATTATATTTCTCTTTTTGTTTTATCTTGCCAACACGTTCATTGCACTGCGACGCTGAAGTAAAAGCAAGGAATTGCGAGTGTTATCATCAAAAGCGGTTGGTGCGCCCACGATGGCCACCATTATCACCACACGAAAACTAGGGCAGACATTCTGCTTCTGGTCAGCGACGAGTGTGGACGCAGGATGGTAGGCTCGTCAAGAGCTGTAACAGCGACCGACGCTGGCCATGGTTTCTCGTGCACATCACTTCCCAAGGACTACCGTTTAATTCTGCCACCACTGCCCTCAGGAGAAAGACTCAGACGCACGTTGGTTCTGCACTGCGACATTGCAGCGCGTCTGTACGGGATTAATGACTTCCGAAAGCCGCTCAAGGAACTAGACATCATTCAAGAGGTGAGCGGCATAGGAGCGTATCAGATGTCGCACGTCTGATACGCGTATCAGATGTCGCACCTAATTATTTACCTCCACCTCGTAACGTTGTGCTGATTTTAAAGTGACATATCAACATTTCTCATTTGTGCTTGAAATTTCATCTATTCCCACTGTACGTGGGATCTGCCCATTTTTTTTTCAAAATACCTGCCTTTTCCAGCCAATGCCACCTCTATTTTATCCGTGCCCCACCAGGGTAGTCCAGTGGCTAAGGTACTCGGCTGGTGACCTACAGGTCGCGGGATCGAATCCCGGCGGCGGCGGCTGAATTTCCGATAGAGGCAAAAATGTTGCAGGCCCGTGTGCTCAGATTTGGGTGCACGTTAAAAAACCCCAGGTGGTCAAAACTTCCGAAGCCCTCCACTACGGTGTCTCATAATCATATGGTGGTTTTGGGACGTTAAACCCCACATATCAATAATCTATTTTAGCCGTCCATCCCCCTCACCTGAAGGACTTCCCTGCTCTCGTCCATCGACTATTGCCTTTATGAAAGCCCTGCGGTCATAGGGAAGAGAGTCCATCATGCAGTGCCTCACACCGGGAATGATACGTAGTAATTTTTTGTTCAGTTGTCCTACAGATTTGTGGGGCGGGGTCGCTAATTCTTCGTGTCGGTCACGCTGGCTCAGTAAAAGATATGTTGTTTTGAGGTAGCATGTAGCCGTTCATGGCGCGATGCGGGCTACCGAAGGAGAAGCGTCCTTGCACCGCGACTACATGAACTGCGCCGTGATTAAGTGGCAGTGTTGCTTCAAGCCACGATGAAGAAGGGAGGAAGCAATCTGACAGACCTATGATATTGGAGTGGGAGACACGTCTATCGCATCTTTAGCGAAAAGCGCTCGGAAGCACGTTTGACATGAGCAGTACTGCATATGGTCCCTAAGAGAGCAGAGTTGCGCATAGATCCACCATTAGGTTTAACGGCTGTGCAGTGAAGCCACTCGTCACCCGCACAGGAGAAAAAAAATTGGCAGATCCCACGTACAGAGGGAATCGATGACATGCGAAGCACGAATGAGAAAGGTTCATATGTCATTTTAAAATCAGCACAACGTTACGAGGTGGAGGTAAATGATGTCGTAAATGACGTTCGTGTCATGATTGTTATGTTTGTATGTGTCGTTTACCTTCGTCATCTATTCATGCCACGTGATAGCAAATTTAGTATATGTGGAGCTTGCGAATCGGCCGCGAGCACGCTATGAGCGTGGTATGTTGTCATGTTCTTACATGACACGCGTGTGAGGATTATCATGTTTGCACCAGTCATATACTTTCGTCATCCATTGACACCACTTAACACCCAATTTGGTATATGTGGAGCTAGCAAAACGGCCACGAGCGCATCATGAAGAGCTTAACATACTCCAGAGCAGCGTAGACGCGCGCGCGCGCTAGGCACAGCGACGCTATGTTAGCGATACGTCTCCCCTGTTTCGTGATGGGGGGGACGCCGGACGCGCTGAAACCAGCATGCATCAAAGCGATGCAGCGCGGCGCGCGCTTGCGAGTATATGGCAGGACTGGTGCCTGGCGTCGCAATGTCGGCGTGACGCGTTGAAATTGGATTGGATAAACTTTTATTTGGTCCTCCAAAACACAGATCACTGTGTTGCGGGCAGCTCCCACAGGGGACTGAGATGCCAAACTCCTCAGCCACCTCACGGGCTTGGTGGACAGCCCAGAGAGTATCTGCCAAGGACGAGCTCCGGATTGCCGCCTCCCATCTGGCAGAGGTGATGTTCGATAAATGAGCAAATTTGGTGCACTGCCAGAGCATGTGTTCTAATGAAGCTATTTTCCCACAATGTGGACAAAGATTACTTGGGTATAGGTCAGGGTACATCATGTGTAACGTTTTCAAAGTAGGGTACATCCGCGTTTGCAAAAGCCTTTATGTAAATGCTTGGGGTCGGGTAAGATTTTTGTGAGGTGGAGAGAAAATCCTTCTAGACAGGTAGAAATGATTAGTGAGCTCGTTATATGTTGTAAGAATTTCCCGGTTATCCCCTTCTCCGGTAGAACGCATCCCCGGGGAGGCGCGGTTGGAGAGGTCTCGCGCCGCCTTGTGTGCTGTTTCATTGAGATTGGGAGGGGAATCGTTGATTTGTCCAAGGTGAGCTGGGAACCAACTCAGAAGATGATGTGTTATGTTCGTACCTTGCAGTATTCTCAGCGTTTGTTCAGAGAGCGTCCCCTTGGCGAACGCCCGTAGTGCTACCATGGAATCACTGTAGACGACTTCAATGTTATCCATCTTGAGTGCTAAGGCGATGGCCACTTGTTCCGCAATGATTGGGTCTTTCGTCCTGACCGTCACTGAGTTGACGACATGGCCAGCCCCATCGACTACCCCTGCCACAAACGCTTTCCCATTGGCGTAGGAAGCCGCGTCAACAAATACGACCCCTCGTTCCTCGTTTGAGACTTGACAAAGTATAGTCCTGGCCCTCGCTACTCTTCTTCCGACGTTGTGTTCTGGATGCATGTTTCTCGGTATAGGAGATACCGTGATAGTGTCCCTGATGTTGTCAGGGATATCATTGTAATTGCGTCTGATTGCTATTGGGTTTTGGCCCAGCTCCTGCTGGATCATTCTCCTCGACCTTGTTGTAGATAACCTTGCAAATGTGCTCTCTGTTGGCCTTCTGCTATTTCTTCGAGTGCGTTGTGTATGCCAAGCTCAAGCAGACGCTCATTGCTGGTATGTATGGGTAGGCCCAGTACCTTCTTGATAACTTTCCTGAGGAGCACATTGAGTGTCTCGGAATCTGATCTTGACGAGTTCTGCATTGCTGCCTCGTACGTGAAGTTGCTTAGAACAAACGCATGCATCAACCTGAGCAGGTTATCTTCCTTGATCCCATTTCTTTTGTTGGCCACTCTGCGTATGAGGTGCACCGCACTGTCTGTTTTCCGAGTTAACTTGGCTATAGATTTGCTGTTGGCGCCAGTAGACTCTATCAGCATGCCCAGGACTTTGATGGAGTCGACCCTCTGGATGGCATCCCCTTGATTTGTGCGCAGGTGGATGTCTATCTGGTTTAACGGCTTCCATCCCCTGGGCTTTGGTCCCCGGCGTGCAGTCTGATAAAGCAAAAGTTCTGACTTACTCGAGGAGCACTTGAGCCCAGAAGGGCGAAGGTACTCTTCTACAGTGTCAATCGCCTCTTGCAGAGCGCTCTAAATCTGCCCCTCGCTTCCACCTGTGCACCAGATGGTTATGTCATCTGCGTAGATGCTGTGCTTAAATCCTTCAATGCTCGATAATTTCTTTGACAGTCCAATCATGGCAATGTTGAATAGCATTGGTGAAATCACTGACCTTTGCGGCGTGCCCCTTGCTTCTAGTTCGATTGCTGCGGTCTCAATATCTGCAATCTTCATCACGGCTTTCCGATCTGTAAGAAAGGACCATACGTAGTCATGGAAGGCTTTCCCTAGACCAAGCTTGGAAATTGCTTCGAGTATGAATGAGTGGTGGATGTTGTCAAACGCTTTTTCTAGATCTAGACACATAATGGCTCTCACGTCTCTGGTTTCATTGTCGATGACCTGGTGTTTCATAAGCTTCAATGCATCTTGTGGGGATAGCCCTGCCTTGAATCCAACCATATTGTGTTTATGTATGTCGTTATCTTCTGAGTACTTGTTTATCCTGTGCAGTATGGCATGTTCTGCAACCTTGCCGATACATGATGTCAAGTATATTGGCCTCATGTTGTGCAAGTTATGGGGCTTTCCTGGCTTAGGAATAAGGATCGTGCTGGCCAGCTTCCACTGCTCTGGCATCCTGCCTTCTTTCCTTGCTGAATTGATCATATCCTTCAGGGTTTCAATTGAATCGTCATCAAAGTTACGAAGGGCCTTGTTTGATATAGCGCCCCGGCCAGGGGCCGACCTGCCGTTGAGATCATGCAAGGCTCTTCTGATCTCCTCGATGTTAAAGCCGCCCTCAAGACATGGATTTGGCGTGCCCTGGTACTGTCTACTTGGTGGTGCCAATCCTCTTTTAATTGGGAGGTACTTATGCAAGAGCCGCAGCACAACTTGCTATTCTGTAGTGCGCCCTATCTTTTTATGCAAATTTCGAGTGATAACATGCTTTTGATATGTTTTGGTGGTGTTTTCGTTGAGGAGATGCTTCAACATATTCCATGTCTTTCCATTGCGCATCTGACCATCGACGAAGTTGCAGACTTCGTCCCATTGCTGCCTCGATAGTGCGCGACAATGTTCCACGACTTATCTGTTTACCTCAGCTATCTTCTTCCTCAGTCTTCGGTTCAGGCGCTGACCACTCCAACAGTTCAGTAGTGCTTGCTTTGCCTCAAGAAGATGAGCGCGCCGGCTATCCATTCTTTCAACCAGGAAATCTGTGGTAATGGTGGAGGAGACGGATTTGATGTCATCTTTAATCTGTTTGACCCACTGCTCCAATCCTTGTCTGTGGCCATCTCGTTCACTTTCCATCCTTATTTTCCTGAACTTATCCCAGTCTGTGAAGTGGAGTTCTTTCTGCTTTTTGCGCTCCATGGAGAATGTAGTGGCAAGAATGCAGTGGTCACTCCCTAGGTCTACAGCAAGGTTCATCCACAGGGCCTTCTTGATGTTCCTTACAAATGTAAGGTCCGGGGTTGAATCCCTGCAGCAAGATGTACCAAGCCTTGTTGGTAGGCTGGGGTCTGTGATTAGGGTGAGATCAAGTTCACTGGCACTTTGCCAAAGTCAATTTCCTTTCCCAGTGTTGTACTTCTAACCCCATGTATGATGAGGGGTGTTGAAATCACCTGCTATGACGAGTGGACATTCCCCGGCGATATTAACAGGTGTCTTTAGGACCGTCTTGAACCCTTGCTATTGTAGCTTTGGACTGCTGTAAATATTAAGAATGAAAATGCTCTGATGGTTGCTGGTACCTGGCACGATCTCTACCATGACGTGTTCCAACCGGCCTGCTTCTATCTTGAGGTAGTGGGTTACGTGCGTTAGTTTGTTGCATACGAAGGTGCAGACTCCCCTCCCTTCACTATTCCTTATTACAGGCCGGAATCCAGGCAACGTTGCTTGCGGTAAAAGGGTCTCTTGTAATAATATAATATGAGGCTTTTCTTGGCTGCTCCTGATATACTGCTGTAGGGTTGCCTTCTTTTTAAGGTAACCTCTACAGTTCCATTGCCAGATACGAAATGCTTCACGTAGCGCTGCCATCATGGTTATTACATGGGCGGCGAGAGCCTGATGCTGCACCTGTCGACAAGCTGGGTACCACTAGTATTGGTGGCCGAAGGGGTGAGTTTGGTGCATGAGGAGGCTTGCTGTGTTGTGCAGATATGCTTCGACCTTTGTAATGCGGCCCCGCCGCGGTGGTCCAGTGGCTAAGGTACTCGGCTACTGACCCGCAGGTCGCGCGCTCGAATCCCGGCTGCTGCGGCTGCATTTCCGATGGAGGCGGAAATGTTGTAGGCCCGTGTGCTCACATCTGAGTGCACGTTAAAGAACCCCAGCTGGTCGAAATTTCCGGAGCCCTCCACTACGGCGTCTTTCATAATCATATGGTGGTTCTGGGACGTTTAACCCTGCATATCAATCAAATCATCAATCTTTGTAATGCGCAAAGTCATATGCGCTTCCAGTGCCGCCACGCTTGATTGTAGCCTAGCCATGTGCTCGCTAAGATTGGCTACTACTTTGTTGAGCGTGTCAAAGACCTTTTTCATATCTGACATGGTCGTTTGGTTGGCTTCCACGTGTTCTGCCATTACTGCTCTCTTTTTTGTGGTTCTGGAGTCCCCCACGTTTTCAGCCACAGGGACATCAACTGGCTGATGCACTGGCTGTGAAGACTGCGCGCTGGTTAGCTAAGTGAGAAGAATTTTTATTTCTGTTAACTCAGCTGATAGCCTCTCACTCGATTTTGTAAGTCTCGCATTTTAGTGCTCTAGCTGTGTAATTCTATCATGCTCTGGCAGCTTACCTGTCATCAACTCTGCCGCGCCGTTGCGCACTCGCTCAGCCCAGCTGCCTTTCGATGTAACTGCAGGCGTCCTCCCCGGGTATGAAGCCGTGATCTCGAACTGAACGCCAGGTAGCTGGCCATTCGGGTGCCGCCCAGGCTGATCCCGACCCTGATGGTGACCTTGAGAACTCGAGCGCCCCCCTGATTGGGAGTGGGCCTTGGGTCTAGAACCTCTTCTGGAACGCGACCCCTCCTGGAAGCCATGGGGCCGCCTTTCCTGTTCTTG